>NW_027621519.1:0-34848 GCF_964198595.1 Lampetra fluviatilis | reverse complement strand
TATGTTTTGTTTTTATTGTTTTATCATGTTTTGTTTTTATTGTTTTATCATGTTTTGTTTTTATTGTTTTATCATGTTTTGTTTTTATTGTTTTATCATGTTTTATTTTTATTGTTTTATCATGTTTTATTTTTATTGTTTTATTATGTTTTGTTTTTATTGTTTTATCATGTTTTGTTTTTTTTGTTTTATTATGTTTTGTTTTTATTGTTTTATCATGTTTTGTTTTTATTGTTTTATCATGTTTTATTTTTATTGTTTTATCATGTTTTATTTTTATTGTTTTATCATGTTTTGTTTTTATTGTTTTATTATGTTTTGTTTTTATTGTTTTATCATGTTTTGTTTTTATTGTTTTATTATGTTTTGTTTTTATTGTTTTATCATGTTTTGTTTTTATTGTTTTATCATGTTTTGTTTTTATTGTTTTATTATGTTTTGTTTTTATTGTTTTATTATGTTTTGTTTTTATTGTTTTATCATGTTTTGTTTTTATTGTTTTATCATGTTTTGTTTTTATTGTTTTATTATGTTTTGTTTTTATTGTTTTATCATGTTTTGTTTTTATTGTTTTATCATGTTTTGTTTTTATTGTTTTATCATGTTTTGTTTTTATTGTTTTATCATGTTTTGTTTTTATTGTTTTATTATGTTTTGTTTTTATTGTTTTATCATGTTTTGTTTTTATTGTTTTATCATGTTTTGTTTTTATTGTTTTATTATGTTTTGTTTTTATTGTTTTATCATGTTTTGTTTTTATTGTTTTATCATGTTTTGTTTTTATTGTTTTATTATGTTTTGTTTTTATTGTTTTATCATGTTTTGTTTTTATTGTTTTATTATGTTTTGTTTTTATTATTTTATCATGTTTTGTTTTTATTGTTTTATTATGTTTTGTTTTTATTGTTTTATCATGTTTTGTTTTTTTTGTTTTATTATGTTTTGTTTTTATTGTTTTATCATGTTTTGTTTTTTTTGTTTTATTATGTTTTGTTTTTTTTGTTTTATTATGTTTTATTTTTATTATTTTATCATGTTTTGTTTTTATTGTTTTATTATGTTTTGTTTTTATTGTTTTATCATGTTTTGTTTTTTTTGTTTTATTATGTTTTGTTTTTATTGTTTTATCATGTTTTGTTTTTTTTGTTTTATTATGTTTTGTTTTTATTGTTTTATCATGTTTTGTTTTTTTTGTTTTATTATGTTTTGTTTTTATTGTTTTATCATGTTTTGTTTTTATTGTTTTATCATGTTTTGTTTTTATTGTTTTATCATGTTTTGTTTTTATTGTTTTATCATGTTTTGTTTTTATTGTTTTATCATGTTTTGTTTTTATTGTTTTATCATGTTTTGTTTTTATTGTTTTATCATGTTTTGTTTTTATTGTTTTATTACGTTTTGTTTTTATTGTTTTATTATGTTTTGTTTTTATTGTTTTATCATGTTTTGTTTTTATTGTTTTATCATGTTTTGTTTTTATTGTTTTATCATGTTTTGTTTTTATTGTTTTATCATGTTTTGTTTTTATTGTTTTATCATGTTTTGTTTTTATTGTTTTATCATGTTTTGTTTTTATTGTTTTATCATGTTTTATTTTTATTGTTTTATCATGTTTTGTTTTTATTATTTTATCATGTTTTGTTTTTATTATTTTATCATGTTTTGTTTTTATTATTTTATCATGTTTTATTTTTATTGTTTTATCATGTTTTGTTTTTATTATTTTATCATGTTTTGTTTTTATTATTTTATTATGTTTTGTTTTTATTGTTTTATTATGTTTTGTTTTTATTGTTTTATCATGTTTTGTTTTTATTGTTTTATCATGTTTTGTTTTTATTGTTTTATCATGTTTTGTTTTTATTGTTTTATCATGTTTTGTTTTTATTGTTTTATCATGTTTTGTTTTTATTGTTTTATCATGTTTTGTTTTTATTGTTTTATCATGTTTTATTTTTATTGTTTTATCATGTTTTGTTTTTATTATTTTATCATGTTTTATTTTTATTATTTTATTATGTTTTGTTTTTATTATTTTATTATGTTTTATTTTTATTATTTTATCATGTTTTGTTTTTATTATTTTATCATGTTTTATTTTTATTATTTTATCATGTTTTATTTTTATTATTTTATTATGTTTTGTTTTTATTATTTTATCATGTTTTGTTTTTATTATTTTATCATGTTTTGTTTTTATTATTTTATCATGTTTTGTTTTTATTGTTTTATCATGTTTTGTTTTTATTGTTTTATCATGTTTTGTTTTTATTGTTTTATCATGTTTTGTTTTTATTGTTTTATCATGTTTTGTTTTTATTGTTTTATCATGTTTTGTTTTTATTGTTTTATCATGTTTTGTTTTTATTGTTTTATCATGTTTTGTTTTTATTGTTTTATCATGTTTTGTTTTTATTGTTTTATCATGTTTTGTTTTTATTGTTTTATCATGTTTTGTTTTTATTGTTTTATCATGTTTTGTTTTTATTATTTTATTATGTTTTGTTTTTATTGTTTTATCATGTTTTGTTTTTATTGTTTTATCATGTTTTGTTTTTATTGTTTTATCATGTTTTGTTTTTATTGTTTTATCATGTTTTATTTTTATTGTTTTATCATGTTTTGTTTTTATTATTTTATCATGTTTTATTTTTATTATTTTATTATGTTTTGTTTTTATTATTTTATTATGTTTTATTTTTATTATTTTATCATGTTTTGTTTTTATTATTTTATCATGTTTTATTTTTATTATTTTATCATGTTTTATTTTTATTATTTTATTATGTTTTGTTTTTATTATTTTATCATGTTTTGTTTTTATTATTTTATCATGTTTTGTTTTTATTATTTTATCATGTTTTGTTTTTATTGTTTTATCATGTTTTGTTTTTATTGTTTTATCATGTTTTGTTTTTATTGTTTTATCATGTTTTGTTTTTATTGTTTTATCATGTTTTGTTTTTATTGTTTTATCATGTTTTGTTTTTATTGTTTTATCATGTTTTGTTTTTATTGTTTTATCATGTTTTGTTTTTATTGTTTTATCATGTTTTGTTTTTATTGTTTTATCATGTTTTGTTTTTATTGTTTTATCATGTTTTGTTTTTATTGTTTTATCATGTTTTGTTTTTATTATTTTATTATGTTTTGTTTTTATTGTTTTATCATGTTTTGTTTTTATTGTTTTATCATGTTTTGTTTTTATTGTTTTATCATGTTTTGTTTTTATTGTTTTATCATGTTTTATTTTTATTGTTTTATTATGTTTTGTTTTTATTATTTTATTATGTTTTGTTTTTATTGTTTTATTATGTTTTGTTTTTATTGTTTTATCATGTTTTATTTTTATTGTTTTATTATGTTTTGTTTTTATTATTTTATTATGTTTTGTTTTTATTGTTTTATCATGTTTTGTTTTTATTGTTTTATCATGTTTTGTTTTTATTGTTTTATCATGTTTTGTTTTTATTGTTTTATCATGTTTTGTTTTTATTGTTTTATCATGTTTTGTTTTTATTATTTTATTATGTTTTGTTTTTATTATTTTATCATGTTTTGTTTTTATTGTTTTATTATGTTTTGTTTTTATTGTTTTATCATGTTTTGTTTTTATTGTTTTATCATGTTTTGTTTTTATTGTTTTATCATGTTTTGTTTTTATTATTTTATCATGTTTTATTTTTATTGTTTTATCATGTTTTGTTTTTATTGTTTTATTATGTTTTGTTTTTATTGTTTTATCATGTTTTGTTTTTATTGTTTTATTATGTTTTGTTTTTATTGTTTTATCATGTTTTGTTTTTATTGTTTTATTATGTTTTGTTTTTATTGTTTTATTATGTTTTGTTTTTATTGTTTTATCATGTTTTGTTTTTATTGTTTTATCATGTTTTGTTTTTATTGTTTTATCATGTTTTGTTTTTATTGTTTTATTATGTTTTGTTTTTATTATTTTATCATGTTTTGTTTTTATTGTTTTATCATGTTTTGTTTTTATTGTTTTATCACGTTTTGTTTTTATTGTTTTATCATGTTTTGTTTTTATTATTTTATCATGTTTTGTTTTTATTGTTTTATCATGTTTTGTTTTTATTGTTTTATCATGTTTTGTTTTTATTATTTTATCATGTTTTGTTTTTATTGTTTTATCATGTTTTGTTTTTATTGTTTTATCATGTTTTGTTTTTATTGTTTTATTATGTTTTGTTTTTATTATTTTATCATGTTTTGTTTTTATTGTTTTATCATGTTTTGTTTTTATTGTTTTATCACGTTTTGTTTTTATTGTTTTATTATGTTTTGTTTTTATTGTTTTATCATGTTTTGTTTTTATTGTTTTATTATGTTTTGTTTTTATTATTTTATCATGTTTTGTTTTTATTGTTTTATCATGTTTTGTTTTTATTATTTTATTATGTTTTGTTTTTATTGTTTTATCATGTTTTGTTTTTATTGTTTTATCATGTTTTATTTTTATTATTTTATCATGTTTTGTTTTTATTGTTTTATTATGTTTTGTTTTTATTGTTTTATCATGTTTTGTTTTTATTGTTTTATTATGTTTTGTTTTTATTGTTTTATTATGTTTTATTTTTATTGTTTTATCATGTTTTGTTTTTATTGTTTTATCATGTTTTGTTTTTATTGTTTTATCATGTTTTATTTTTATTGTTTTATCATGTTTTGTTTTTATTGTTTTATTATGTTTTGTTTTTATTGTTTTATCATGTTTTGTTTTTATTGTTTTATCATGTTTTGTTTTTATTGTTTTATCATGTTTTGTTTTTATTGTTTTATCATGTTTTGTTTTTATTGTTTTATTATGTTTTGTTTTTATTGTTTTATTATGTTTTGTTTTTATTGTTTTATCATGTTTTGTTTTTATTGTTTTATCATGTTTTGTTTTTATTGTTTTATCATGTTTTATTTTTATTATTTTATCATGTTTTGTTTTTATTGTTTTATTATGTTTTGTTTTTATTGTTTTATCATGTTTTGTTTTTATTGTTTTATTATGTTTTGTTTTTATTGTTTTATTATGTTTTGTTTTTATTGTTTTATTATGTTTTGTTTTTATTGTTTTATCATGTTTTGTTTTTATTGTTTTATCATGTTTTGTTTTTTTTGTTTTATCATGTTTTGTTTTTATTATTTTATTATGTTTTGTTTTTATTATTTTATCATGTTTTGTTTTTATTGTTTTATCATGTTTTGTTTTTATTGTTTTATCATGTTTTGTTTTTATTGTTTTATTATGTTTTGTTTTTATTGTTTTATCATGTTTTGTTTTTATTGTTTTATCATGTTTTGTTTTTATTGTTTTATCATGTTTTGTTTTTATTGTTTTATTATGTTTTGTTTTTATTATTTTATCATGTTTTGTTTTTATTGTTTTATTATGTTTTGTTTTTTTTGTTTTATCATGTTTTGTTTTTATTGTTTTATCATGTTTTGTTTTTATTGTTTTATTATGTTTTGTTTTTATTGTTTTATTATGTTTTGTTTTTATTGTTTTATTATGTTTTGTTTTTATTGTTTTATCATGTTTTGTTTTTATTGTTTTATTATGTTTTGTTTTTATTGTTTTATCATGTTTTGTTTTTATTGTTTTATTATGTTTTGTTTTTATTGTTTTATCATGTTTTGTTTTTATTGTTTTATCATGTTTTGTTTTTATTGTTTTATTATGTTTTGTTTTTATTGTTTTATCATGTTTTGTTTTTATTGTTTTATTATGTTTTGTTTTTATTGTTTTATTATGTTTTGTTTTTATTGTTTTATCATGTTTTGTTTTTATTGTTTTATCATGTTTTGTTTTTATTGTTTTATTATGTTTTGTTTTTATTGTTTTATTATGTTTTGTTTTTATTGTTTTATCATGTTTTGTTTTTATTGTTTTATTATGTTTTGTTTTTATTGTTTTATTATGTTTTATTTTTATTGTTTTATTATGTTTTGTTTTTATTGTTTTATCATGTTTTGTTTTTATTGTTTTATTATGTTTTGTTTTTATTGTTTTATCATGTTTTGTTTTTATTGTTTAATCATGTTTTGTTTTTATTGTTTTATCATGTTTTGTTTTTATTGTTTTATCATGTTTTGTTTTTATTGTTTTATCATGTTTTGTTTTTATTATTTTATCATGTTTTATTTTTATTGTTTTATTATGTTTTGTTTTTATTGTTTTATTATGTTTTATTTTTATTGTTTTATTATGTTTTATTTTTATTGTTTTATTATGTTTTATTTTTATTGTTTTATCATGTTTTATTTTTATTATTTTATCATGTTTTGTTTTTATTATTTTATCATGTTTTGTTTTTATTATTTTATCATGTTTTGTTTTTATTATTTTATCATGTTTTGTTTTTATTATTTTATCATGTTTTATTTTTATTATTTTATCATGTTTTGTTTTTATTGTTTTATCATGTTTTGTTTTTATTATTTTATCATGTTTTGTTTTTATTATTTTATCATGTTTTGTTTTTATTATTTTATTATGTTTTGTTTTTATTGTTTTATCATGTTTTGTTTTTATTATTTTATCATGTTTTGTTTTTATTGTTTTATTATGTTTTGTTTTTATTATTTTATTATGTTTTGTTTTTATTATTTTATTATGTTTTGTTTTTATTGTTTTATCATGTTTTGTTTTTATTATTTTATTATGTTTTGTTTTTATTGTTTTATCATGTTTTGTTTTTATTGTTTTATTATGTTTTATTTTTATTGTTTTATCATGTTTTGTTTTTATTGTTTTATCATGTTTTGTTTTTATTATTTTATTATGTTTTGTTTTTATTGTTTTATTATGTTTTATTTTTATTGTTTTATCATGTTTTGTTTTTATTGTTTTATCATGTTTTGTTTTTATTATTTTATTATGTTTTGTTTTTATTGTTTTATCATGTTTTGTTTTTATTATTTTATTATGTTTTGTTTTTATTGTTTTATCATGTTTTGTTTTTATTATTTTATCATGTTTTGTTTTTATTGTTTTATTATGTTTTGTTTTTATTATTTTATTATGTTTTGTTTTTATTATTTTATTATGTTTTGTTTTTATTGTTTTATCATGTTTTGTTTTTATTATTTTATTATGTTTTGTTTTTATTGTTTTATCATGTTTTGTTTTTATTGTTTTATTATGTTTTATTTTTATTGTTTTATCATGTTTTGTTTTTATTATTTTATTATGTTTTGTTTTTATTGTTTTATCATGTTTTGTTTTTATTATTTTATCATGTTTTGTTTTTATTGTTTTATTATGTTTTGTTTTTATTGTTTTATCATGTTTTGTTTTTATTGTTTTATCATGTTTTGTTTTTATTGTTTTATTATGTTTTGTTTTTATTGTTTTATTATGTTTTGTTTTTATTGTTTTATCATGTTTTGTTTTTATTATTTTATTATGTTTTGTTTTTATTGTTTTATTATGTTTTGTTTTTATTATTTTATCATGTTTTGTTTTTATTATTTTATCATGTTTTGTTTTTATTATTTTATCATGTTTTGTTTTTATTGTTTTATTATGTTTTGTTTTTATTGTTTTATTATGTTTTGTTTTTATTGTTTTATCATGTTTTGTTTTTATTATTTTATTATGTTTTGTTTTTATTGTTTTATTATGTTTTGTTTTTATTGTTTTATCATGTTTTGTTTTTATTGTTTTATCATGTTTTGTTTTTATTGTTTTATTATGTTTTGTTTTTATTATTTTATCATGTTTTGTTTTTATTGTTTTATTATGTTTTGTTTTTATTGTTTTATCATGTTTTGTTTTTATTGTTTTATTATGTTTTGTTTTTATTGTTTTATTATGTTTTGTTTTTATTATTTTATCATGTTTTGTTTTTATTGTTTTATTATGTTTTGTTTTTATTGTTTTATTATGTTTTGTTTTTATTGTTTTATCATGTTTTGTTTTTATTATTTTATCATGTTTTGTTTTTATTGTTTTATCATGTTTTATTTTTATTGTTTTATCATGTTTTGTTTTTATTGTTTTATCATGTTTTGTTTTTATTGTTTTATCATGTTTTGTTTTTATTATTTTATCATGTTTTGTTTTTATTGTTTTATTATGTTTTGTTTTTATTGTTTTATTATGTTTTGTTTTTATTGTTTTATTATGTTTTGTTTTTATTGTTTTATCATGTTTTGTTTTTATTATTTTATCATGTTTTGTTTTTATTGTTTTATCATGTTTTGTTTTTATTGTTTTATCATGTTTTGTTTTTATTATTTTATCATGTTTTGTTTTTATTGTTTTATTATGTTTTGTTTTTATTGTTTTATTATGTTTTGTTTTTATTATTTTATCATGTTTTGTTTTTATTGTTTTATTATGTTTTGTTTTTATTGTTTTATCATGTTTTGTTTTTATTGTTTTATCATGTTTTGTTTTTATTGTTTTATCATGTTTTGTTTTTATTATTTTATCATGTTTTGTTTTTATTGTTTTATTATGTTTTGTTTTTATTGTTTTATTATGTTTTGTTTTTATTGTTTTATTATGTTTTGTTTTTATTGTTTTATCATGTTTTGTTTTTATTGTTTTATCATGTTTTGTTTTTATTATTTTATCATGTTTTGTTTTTATTGTTTTATTATGTTTTGTTTTTATTGTTTTATTATGTTTTGTTTTTATTATTTTATCATGTTTTGTTTTTATTGTTTTATCATGTTTTGTTTTTATTGTTTTATCATGTTTTGTTTTTATTGTTTTATCATGTTTTGTTTTTATTGTTTTATCATGTTTTGTTTTTATTATTTTATCATGTTTTGTTTTTATTGTTTTATTATGTTTTGTTTTTATTGTTTTATTATGTTTTGTTTTTATTGTTTTATTATGTTTTGTTTTTATTGTTTTATCATGTTTTGTTTTTATTGTTTTATCATGTTTTGTTTTTATTATTTTATCATGTTTTGTTTTTATTATTTTATCATGTTTTGTTTTTATTGTTTTATTATGTTTTGTTTTTATTATTTTATCATGTTTTGTTTTTATTGTTTTATCATGTTTTATTTTTATTGTTTTATCATGTTTTGTTTTTATTGTTTTATCATGTTTTGTTTTTATTATTTTATCATGTTTTGTTTTTATTATTTTATCATGTTTTGTTTTTATTGTTTTATCATGTTTTGTTTTTATTGTTTTATCATGTTTTGTTTTTATTATTTTATCATGTTTTGTTTTTATTGTTTTATCATGTTTTGTTTTTATTATTTTATCATGTTTTGTTTTTATTGTTTTATCATGTTTTGTTTTTATTGTTTTATCATGTTTTGTTTTTATTGTTTTATCATGTTTTGTTTTTATTATTTTATCATGTTTTGTTTTTATTGTTTTATCATGTTTTGTTTTTATTATTTTATCATGTTTTGTTTTTATTGTTTTATCATGTTTTGTTTTTATTATTTTATCATGTTTTGTTTTTATTATTTTATTATGTTTTATTTTTATTATTTTATCATGTTTTGTTTTTATTGTTTTATCATGTTTTGTTTTTATTGTTTTATCATGTTTTGTTTTTATTGTTTTATCATGTTTTGTTTTTATTGTTTTATTATGTTTTGTTTTTATTGTTTTATCATGTTTTGTTTTTATTGTTTTATTATGTTTTGTTTTTATTGTTTTATCATGTTTTGTTTTTATTGTTTTATTATGTTTTGTTTTTATTGTTTTATCATGTTTTGTTTTTATTATTTTATCATGTTTTGTTTTTATTGTTTTATTATGTTTTGTTTTTATTGTTTTATTATGTTTTGTTTTTATTGTTTTATTATGTTTTGTTTTTATTGTTTTATCATGTTTTGTTTTTATTGTTTTATCATGTTTTGTTTTTATTATTTTATCATGTTTTGTTTTTATTATTTTATTATGTTTTGTTTTTATTATTTTATCATGTTTTGTTTTTATTATTTTATTATGTTTTATTTTTATTGTTTTATCATGTTTTGTTTTTATTGTTTTATCATGTTTTGTTTTTATTGTTTTATCATGTTTTGTTTTTATTGTTTTATCATGTTTTGTTTTTATTATTTTATTATGTTTTGTTTTTATTGTTTTATCATGTTTTGTTTTTATTGTTTTATTATGTTTTGTTTTTATTGTTTTATCATGTTTTGTTTTTATTATTTTATCATGTTTTGTTTTTATTGTTTTATTATGTTTTGTTTTTATTGTTTTATTATGTTTTGTTTTTATTGTTTTATTATGTTTTGTTTTTTTTGTTTTATTATGTTTTGTTTTTATTGTTTTATCATGTTTTGTTTTTTTTGTTTTATCATGTTTTGTTTTTATTGTTTTATTATGTTTTGTTTTTATTGTTTTATCATGTTTTGTTTTTATTGTTTTATCATGTTTTGTTTTTATTGTTTTATTATGTTTTGTTTTTATTGTTTTATTATGTTTTGTTTTTATTATTTTATTGCGTTTTGTTTTTATTATTTTATCATGTTTTGTTTTTATTGTTTTATTACGTTTTGTTTTTATTGTTTTATTATGTTTTGTTTTTATTGTTTTATCATGTTTTGTTTTTATTGTTTTATCATGTTTTGTTTTTATTGTTTTATTATGTTTTGTTTTTATTGTTTTATTATGTTTTGTTTTTATTGTTTTATCATGTTTTGTTTTTATTGTTTTATCATGTTTTGTTTTTATTGTTTTATTATGTTTTGTTTTTATTGTTTTATCATGTTTTGTTTTTATTGTTTTATCATGTTTTGTTTTTATTATTTTATCATGTTTTATTTTTATTGTTTTATTATGTTTTGTTTTTATTGTTTTATCACGTTTTGTTTTTATTGTTTTATTATGTTTTGTTTTTATTGTTTTATTATGTTTTGTTTTTATTGTTTTATTATGTTTTGTTTTTATTGTTTTATTATGTTTTGTTTTTATTGTTTTATTATGTTTTGTTTTTATTGTTTTATCATGTTTTGTTTTTATTGTTTTATCATGTTTTGTTTTTATTGTTTTATCATGTTTTGTTTTTATTGTTTTATTATGTTTTGTTTTTATTGTTTTATCATGTTTTGTTTTTATTGTTTTATCATGTTTTGTTTTTATTATTTTATCATGTTTTGTTTTTATTGTTTTATCATGTTTTGTTTTTATTGTTTTATCATGTTTTGTTTTTATTGTTTTATCATGTTTTGTTTTTATTGTTTTATCATGTTTTGTTTTTATTATTTTATCATGTTTTGTTTTTATTGTTTTATCATGTTTTGTTTTTATTGTTTTATCATGTTTTGTTTTTATTGTTTTATCATGTTTTGTTTTTATTGTTTTATTATGTTTTGTTTTTATTGTTTTATCATGTTTTGTTTTTATTGTTTTATCATGTTTTGTTTTTATTGTTTTATTATGTTTTGTTTTTATTGTTTTATCATGTTTTGTTTTTATTGTTTTATCATGTTTTGTTTTTATTATTTTATCATGTTTTGTTTTTATTATTTTATCATGTTTTGTTTTTATTGTTTTATCATGTTTTGTTTTTATTATTTTATCATGTTTTGTTTTTATTATTTTATTATGTTTTGTTTTTATTGTTTTATTATGTTTTGTTTTTATTATTTTATCATGTTTTGTTTTTATTGTTTTATCATGTTTTGTTTTTATTGTTTTATTATGTTTTGTTTTTATTATTTTATCATGTTTTGTTTTTATTATTTTATTATGTTTTGTTTTTATTGTTTTATTATGTTTTGTTTTTATTATTTTATCATGTTTTGTTTTTATTGTTTTATTATGTTTTGTTTTTATTATTTTATCATGTTTTGTTTTTATTGTTTTATTATGTTTTGTTTTTATTGTTTTATCATGTTTTGTTTTTATTGTTTTATCATGTTTTGTTTTTATTGTTTTATTATGTTTTGTTTTTATTGTTTTATCATGTTTTGTTTTTATTGTTTTATCATGTTTTGTTTTTATTATTTTATTATGTTTTGTTTTTATTATTTTATCATGTTTTGTTTTTATTGTTTTATTATGTTTTATTTTTATTGTTTTATCATGTTTTGTTTTTATTATTTTATCATGTTTTGTTTTTATTGTTTTATTATGTTTTATTTTTATTGTTTTATTATGTTTTGTTTTTATTATTTTATCATGTTTTGTTTTTATTGTTTTATTATGTTTTATTTTTATTGTTTTATCATGTTTTGTTTTTATTATTTTATCATGTTTTGTTTTTATTGTTTTATTATGTTTTGTTTTTATTATTTTATCATGTTTTGTTTTTATTATTTTATCATGTTTTGTTTTTATTATTTTATTATGTTTTGTTTTTATTGTTTTATTATGTTTTGTTTTTATTATTTTATTATGTTTTGTTTTTATTATTTTATTATGTTTTGTTTTTATTATTTTATCATGTTTTGTTTTTATTATTTTATTATGTTTTGTTTTTATTATTTTATTATGTTTTGTTTTTATTATTTTATCATGTTTTGTTTTTATTATTTTATCATGTTTTGTTTTTATTATTTTATCATGTTTTGTTTTTATTGTTTTATCATGTTTTATTTTTATTATTTTATCATGTTTTATTTTTATTGTTTTATTATGTTTTGTTTTTATTGTTTTATTATGTTTTGTTTTTATTATTTTATCATGTTTTGTTTTTATTGTTTTATTATGTTTTATTTTCATTATTTTATCATGTTTTGTTTTTATTGTTTTATCATGTTTTGTTTTTATTATTTTATCATGTTTTATTTTTATTGTTTTATCATGTTTTGTTTTTATTATTTTATCATGTTTTATTTTTATTGTTTTATTATGTTTTGTTTTTATTGTTTTATCACGTTTTGTTTTTATTGTTTTATTATGTTTTGTTTTTATTGTTTTATTATGTTTTGTTTTTATTGTTTTATTATGTTTTGTTTTTATTGTTTTATTATGTTTTGTTTTTATTGTTTTATTATGTTTTGTTTTTATTGTTTTATCATGTTTTGTTTTTATTGTTTTATCATGTTTTGTTTTTATTGTTTTATCATGTTTTGTTTTTATTGTTTTATTATGTTTTGTTTTTATTGTTTTATCATGTTTTGTTTTTATTGTTTTATCATGTTTTGTTTTTATTGTTTTATCATGTTTTGTTTTTATTATTTTATCATGTTTTGTTTTTATTGTTTTATCATGTTTTGTTTTTATTGTTTTATTATGTTTTGTTTTTATTGTTTTATCATGTTTTGTTTTTATTGTTTTATCATGTTTTGTTTTTATTGTTTTATCATGTTTTGTTTTTATTATTTTATCATGTTTTGTTTTTATTGTTTTATCATGTTTTGTTTTTATTGTTTTATCATGTTTTGTTTTTATTGTTTTATCATGTTTTGTTTTTATTGTTTTATCATGTTTTGTTTTTATTGTTTTATTATGTTTTGTTTTTATTGTTTTATCATGTTTTGTTTTTATTGTTTTATCATGTTTTGTTTTTATTGTTTTATTATGTTTTGTTTTTATTGTTTTATCATGTTTTGTTTTTATTGTTTTATCATGTTTTGTTTTTATTGTTTTATCATGTTTTGTTTTTATTGTTTTATCATGTTTTGTTTTTATTATTTTATTATGTTTTGTTTTTATTGTTTTATTATGTTTTGTTTTTATTATTTTATCATGTTTTGTTTTTATTGTTTTATCATGTTTTGTTTTTATTATTTTATCATGTTTTGTTTTTATTGTTTTATCATGTTTTGTTTTTATTATTTTATCATGTTTTGTTTTTATTATTTTATTATGTTTTGTTTTTATTGTTTTATTATGTTTTGTTTTTATTATTTTATCATGTTTTGTTTTTATTGTTTTATCATGTTTTGTTTTTATTGTTTTATTATGTTTTGTTTTTATTATTTTATCATGTTTTGTTTTTATTATTTTATTATGTTTTGTTTTTATTGTTTTATTATGTTTTGTTTTTATTATTTTATCATGTTTTGTTTTTATTGTTTTATTATGTTTTGTTTTTATTATTTTATCATGTTTTGTTTTTATTGTTTTATTATGTTTTGTTTTTATTGTTTTATCATGTTTTGTTTTTATTGTTTTATCATGTTTTGTTTTTATTGTTTTATTATGTTTTGTTTTTATTGTTTTATCATGTTTTGTTTTTATTGTTTTATCATGTTTTGTTTTTATTATTTTATTATGTTTTGTTTTTATTATTTTATCATGTTTTGTTTTTATTGTTTTATCATGTTTTGTTTTTATTATTTTATCATGTTTTGTTTTTATTATTTTATTATGTTTTGTTTTTATTGTTTTATTATGTTTTGTTTTTATTATTTTATCATGTTTTGTTTTTATTGTTTTATCATGTTTTGTTTTTATTGTTTTATTATGTTTTGTTTTTATTATTTTATTATGTTTTGTTTTTATTATTTTATCATGTTTTGTTTTTATTGTTTTATTATGTTTTGTTTTTATTATTTTATCATGTTTTGTTTTTATTATTTTATTATGTTTTGTTTTTATTGTTTTATCATGTTTTGTTTTTATTGTTTTATCATGTTTTGTTTTTATTGTTTTATCATGTTTTGTTTTTATTGTTTTATTATGTTTTGTTTTTATTGTTTTATCATGTTTTGTTTTTATTATTTTATTATGTTTTGTTTTTATTGTTTTATCATGTTTTGTTTTTATTATTTTATCATGTTTTGTTTTTATTATTTTATCATGTTTTGTTTTTATTGTTTTATCATGTTTTGTTTTTATTATTTTATCATGTTTTATTTTTATTATTTTATCATGTTTTGTTTTTATTATTTTATCATGTTTTGTTTTTATTATTTTATCATGTTTTGTTTTTATTATTTTATCATGTTTTGTTTTTATTGTTTTATCATGTTTTGTTTTTATTATTTTATCATGTTTTATTTTTATTGTTTTATTATGTTTTGTTTTTATTATTTTATCATGTTTTGTTTTTATTATTTTATTATGTTTTGTTTTTATTATTTTATCATGTTTTGTTTTTATTATTTTATCATGTTTTGTTTTTATTATTTTATCATGTTTTATTTTTATTGTTTTATTATGTTTTGTTTTTATTATTTTATCATGTTTTGTTTTTATTGTTTTATCATGTTTTGTTTTTATTATTTTATCATGTTTTATTTTTATTATTTTATCATGTTTTGTTTTTATTATTTTATCATGTTTTGTTTTTATTATTTTATCATGTTTTATTTTTATTGTTTTATTATGTTTTGTTTTTATTATTTTATCATGTTTTGTTTTTATTATTTTATCATGTTTTGTTTTTATTATTTTATCATGTTTTGTTTTTATTGTTTTATCATGTTTTGTTTTTATTGTTTTATTATGTTTTGTTTTTATTATTTTATCATGTTTTATTTTTATTATTTTATTATGTTTTGTTTTTATTATTTTATCATGTTTTATTTTTATTATTTTATTATGTTTTGTTTTTATTATTTTATCATGTTTTATTTTTATTATTTTATCATGTTTTGTTTTTATTATTTTATCATGTTTTATTTTTATTGTTTTATTATGTTTTGTTTTTATTATTTTATCATGTTTTATTTTTATTATTTTATTATGTTTTGTTTTTATTATTTTATTATGTTTTATTTTTATTGTTTTATCATGTTTTATTTTTATTATTTTATCATGTTTTGTTTTTATTATTTTATCATGTTTTGTTTTTATTATTTTATCATGTTTTGTTTTTATTATTTTATCATGTTTTGTTTTTATTATTTTATCATGTTTTGTTTTTATTATTTTATCATGTTTTGTTTTTATTATTTTATCATGTTTTGTTTTTATTGTTTTATCATGTTTTATTTTTATTGTTTTATCATGTTTTATTTTTATTATTTTATCATGTTTTGTTTTTATTATTTTATCATGTTTTGTTTTTATTATTTTATCATGTTTTGTTTTTATTATTTTATCATGTTTTGTTTTTATTGTTTTATCATGTTTTGTTTTTATTATTTTATCATGTTTTATTTTTATTATTTTATCATGTTTTATTTTTATTATTTTATTATGTTTTATTTTTATTATTTTATTATGTTTTATTTTTATTATTTTATCATGTTTTATTTTTATTATTTTATCATGTTTTATTTTTATTATTTTATCATGTTTTGTTTTTATTATTTTATCATGTTTTGTTTTTATTATTTTATCATGTTTTGTTTTTATTGTTTTATCATGTTTTGTTTTTATTATTTTATCATGTTTTATTTTTATTATTTTATCATGTTTTATTTTTATTATTTTATTATGTTTTATTTTTATTATTTTATTATGTTTTATTTTTATTATTTTATCATGTTTTATTTTTATTATTTTATCATGTTTTGTTTTTATTGTTTTATCATGTTTTATTTTTATTATTTTATCATGTTTTATTTTTATTGTTTTATTATGTTTTGTTTTTATTGTTTTATTATGTTTTGTTTTTATTATTTTATCATGTTTTGTTTTTATTATTTTATCATGTTTTGTTTTTATTATTTTATTATGTTTTGTTTTTATTATTTTATTATGTTTTATTTTCATTATTTTATCATGTTTTGTTTTTATTGTTTTATCATGTTTTGTTTTTATTGTTTTATCATGTTTTATTTTTATTATTTTATCATGTTTTGTTTTTATTGTTTTATTATGTTTTGTTTTTATTGTTTTATCATGTTTTGTTTTTATTATTTTATCATGTTTTATTTTTATTGTTTTATCATGTTTTATTTTTATTATTTTATCATGTTTTGTTTTTATTATTTTATCATGTTTTGTTTTTATTATTTTATCATGTTTTATTTTTATTGTTTTATCATGTTTTGTTTTTATTATTTTATCATGTTTTGTTTTTATTATTTTATCATGTTTTATTTTTATTATTTTATCATGTTTTGTTTTTATTGTTTTATCATGTTTTATTTTTATTGTTTTATCATGTTTTGTTTTTATTGTTTTATCATGTTTTATTTTTATTATTTTATCATGTTTTGTTTTTATTATTTTATCATGTTTTGTTTTTATTATTTTATCATGTTTTATTTTTATTGTTTTATCATGTTTTGTTTTTATTGTTTTATCATGTTTTGTTTTTATTGTTTTATCATGTTTTATTTTTATTATTTTATCATGTTTTATTTTTATTGTTTTATCATGTTTTGTTTTTATTGTTTTATCATGTTTTGTTTTTATTGTTTTATCATGTTTTGTTTTTATTGTTTTATTATGTTTTATTTTTATTATTTTATCATGTTTTGTTTTTATTGTTTTATCATGTTTTATTTTTATTATTTTATCATGTTTTGTTTTTATTGTTTTATTATGTTTTATTTTTATTGTTTTATCATGTTTTGTTTTTATTGTTTTATCATGTTTTATTTTTATTATTTTATCATGTTTTGTTTTTATTATTTTATTATGTTTTGTTTTTATTGTTTTATCATGTTTTGTTTTTATTATTTTATCATGTTTTATTTTTATTATTTTATCATGTTTTGTTTTTATTGTTTTATTATGTTTTATTTTTATTGTTTTATCATGTTTTGTTTTTATTATTTTATCATGTTTTGTTTTTATTGTTTTATTATGTTTTGTTTTTATTATTTTATCATGTTTTATTTTTATTATTTTATCATGTTTTGTTTTTATTGTTTTATTATGTTTTGTTTTTATTGTTTTATCATGTTTTGTTTTTATTATTTTATCATGTTTTGTTTTTATTATTTTATCATGTTTTATTTTTATTGTTTTATCATGTTTTGTTTTTATTGTTTTATTATGTTTTATTTTTATTGTTTTATCATGTTTTGTTTTTATTGTTTTATCATGTTTTATTTTTATTATTTTATCATGTTTTGTTTTTATTGTTTTATTATGTTTTATTTTTATTGTTTTATCATGTTTTGTTTTTATTGTTTTATCATGTTTTATTTTTATTATTTTATCATGTTTTGTTTTTATTATTTTATTATGTTTTGTTTTTATTATTTTATCATGTTTTGTTTTTATTATTTTATCATGTTTTGTTTTTATTGTTTTATTATGTTTTATTTTTATTGTTTTATCATGTTTTGTTTTTATTATTTTATTATGTTTTGTTTTTATTATTTTATTATGTTTTGTTTTTATTATTTTATCATGTTTTGTTTTTATTATTTTATCATGTTTTATTTTTATTATTTTATTATGTTTTATTTTTATTGTTTTATCATGTTTTGTTTTTATTATTTTATTATGTTTTGTTTTTATTATTTTATCATGTTTTGTTTTTATTATTTTATCATGTTTTGTTTTTATTGTTTTATTATGTTTTATTTTTATTATTTTATCATGTTTTATTTTTATTATTTTATTATGTTTTGTTTTTATTATTTTATCATGTTTTGTTTTTATTATTTTATCATGTTTTGTTTTTATTGTTTTATCATGTTTTATTTTTATTATTTTATCATGTTTTGTTTTTATTGTTTTATTATGTTTTATTTTTATTATTTTATTATGTTTTATTTTTATTGTTTTATCATGTTTTGTTTTTATTATTTTATCATGTTTTATTTTTATTATTTTATCATGTTTTGTTTTTATTGTTTTATCATGTTTTGTTTTTATTATTTTATCATGTTTTATTTTTATTATTTTATTATGTTTTATTTTTATTGTTTTATCATGTTTTATTTTTATTGTTTTATTATGTTTTATTTTTATTATTTTATTATGTTTTATTTTTATTGTTTTATCATGTTTTATTTTTATTGTTTTATTATGTTTTGTTTTTATTATTTTATTATGTTTTGTTTTTATTGTTTTATCATGTTTTGTTTTTATTATTTTATCATGTTTTATTTTTATTATTTTATCATGTTTTGTTTTTATTGTTTTATCATGTTTTGTTTTTATTATTTTATCATGTTTTGTTTTTATTATTTTATTATGTTTTGTTTTTATTGTTTTATCATGTTTTGTTTTTATTATTTTATCATGTTTTATTTTTATTATTTTATCATGTTTTGTTTTTATTGTTTTATTATGTTTTGTTTTTATTATTTTATCATGTTTTGTTTTTATTATTTTATTATGTTTTATTTTTATTATTTTATCATGTTTTGTTTTTATTATTTTATCATGTTTTGTTTTTATTATTTTATCATGTTTTGTTTTTATTGTTTTATTATGTTTTGTTTTTATTGTTTTATTATGTTTTGTTTTTATTATTTTATCATGTTTTGTTTTTATTATTTTATCATGTTTTGTTTTTATTGTTTTATTATGTTTTATTTTTATTATTTTATCATGTTTTGTTTTTATTGTTTTATCATGTTTTGTTTTTATTATTTTATCATGTTTTATTTTTATTATTTTATCATGTTTTGTTTTTATTATTTTATCATGTTTTGTTTTTATTATTTTATCATGTTTTGTTTTTATTGTTTTATTATGTTTTGTTTTTATTATTTTATCATGTTTTGTTTTTATTATTTTATCATGTTTTGTTTTTATTGTTTTATTATGTTTTATTTTTATTATTTTATCATGTTTTGTTTTTATTGTTTTATCATGTTTTGTTTTTATTATTTTATTATGTTTTGTTTTTATTATTTTATTATGTTTTGTTTTTATTATTTTATCATGTTTTGTTTTTATTATTTTATTATGTTTTATTTTTATTGTTTTATCATGTTTTGTTTTTATTATTTTATCATGTTTTGTTTTTATTATTTTATTATGTTTTATTTTTATTATTTTATCATGTTTTGTTTTTATTATTTTATTATGTTTTATTTTTATTGTTTTATCATGTTTTGTTTTTATTGTTTTATCATGTTTTGTTTTTATTATTTTATCATGTTTTATTTTTATTATTTTATCATGTTTTGTTTTTATTATTTTATTATGTTTTATTTTTATTGTTTTATCATGTTTTGTTTTTATTATTTTATTATGTTTTATTTTTATTATTTTATCATGTTTTGTTTTTATTATTTTATCATGTTTTGTTTTTATTGTTTTATCATGTTTTGTTTTTATTATTTTATTATGTTTTGTTTTTATTGTTTTATTATGTTTTATTTTTATTGTTTTATCATGTTTTATTTTTATTGTTTTATTATGTTTTATTTTTATTATTTTATTATGTTTTGTTTTTATTGTTTTATTATGTTTTGTTTTTATTGTTTTATCATGTTTTATTTTTATTATTTTATCATGTTTTGTTTTCATTATTTTATTATGTTTTATTTTTATTATTTTATCATGTTTTGTTTTTATTGTTTTATCATGTTTTATTTTTATTATTTTATCATGTTTTGTTTTTATTGTTTTATCATGTTTTGTTTTTATTGTTTTATCATGTTTTATTTTTATTATTTTATTATGTTTTGTTTTTATTATTTTATTATGTTTTGTTTTTATTGTTTTATCATGTTTTGTTTTTATTATTTTATTATGTTTTGTTTTTATTGTTTTATCATGTTTTGTTTTTATTGTTTTATCATGTTTTATTTTTATTATTTTATCATGTTTTATTTTTATTATTTTATTATGTTTTGTTTTTATTGTTTTATTATGTTTTGTTTTTATTGTTTTATCATGTTTTGTTTTTATTGTTTTATCATGTTTTGTTTTTATTATTTTATCATGTTTTGTTTTTATTGTTTTATCATGTTTTGTTTTTATTGTTTTATCATGTTTTGTTTTTATTATTTTATCATGTTTTGTTTTTATTGTTTTATCATGTTTTGTTTTTATTATTTTATCATGTTTTGTTTTTATTGTTTTATCATGTTTTGTTTTTATTATTTTATCATGTTTTGTTTTTATTGTTTTATCATGTTTTGTTTTTATTGTTTTATCATGTTTTGTTTTTATTGTTTTATTATGTTTTGTTTTTATTATTTTATCATGTTTTGTTTTTATTGTTTTATTATGTTTTGTTTTTATTGTTTTATCATGTTTTGTTTTTATTATTTTATCATGTTTTGTTTTTATTGTTTTATCATGTTTTGTTTTTATTGTTTTATCATGTTTTGTTTTTATTGTTTTATCATGTTTTGTTTTTATTGTTTTATCATGTTTTGTTTTTATTGTTTTATCATGTTTTGTTTTTATTGTTTTATCATGTTTTGTTTTTATTGTTTTATTATGTTTTGTTTTTATTGTTTTATCATGTTTTGTTTTTATTGTTTTATCATGTTTTGTTTTTATTATTTTATCATGTTTTGTTTTTATTGTTTTATCATGTTTTGTTTTTATTGTTTTATCATGTTTTGTTTTTATTATTTTATTATGTTTTGTTTTTATTGTTTTATCATGTTTTGTTTTTATTATTTTATCATGTTTTGTTTTTATTGTTTTATCATGTTTTGTTTTTATTGTTTTATTATGTTTTGTTTTTATTGTTTTATCATGTTTTGTTTTTATTGTTTTATCATGTTTTGTTTTTATTGTTTTATCATGTTTTGTTTTTATTGTTTTATCATGTTTTGTTTTTATTGTTTTATCATGTTTTGTTTTTATTGTTTTATCATGTTTTGTTTTTATTGTTTTATCATGTTTTGTTTTTATTGTTTTATCATGTTTTGTTTTTATTGTTTTATCATGTTTTGTTTTTATTGTTTTATCATGTTTTGTTTTTATTGTTTTATCATGTTTTGTTTTTATTATTTTATTATGTTTTGTTTTTATTGTTTTATCATGTTTTGTTTTTATTGTTTTATCATGTTTTGTTTTTATTGTTTTATCATGTTTTGTTTTTATTGTTTTATCATGTTTTATTTTTATTGTTTTATTATGTTTTGTTTTTATTATTTTATTATGTTTTGTTTTTATTATTTTATCATGTTTTGTTTTTATTGTTTTATTATGTTTTGTTTTTATTGTTTTATCATGTTTTGTTTTTATTGTTTTATCATGTTTTGTTTTTATTGTTTTATCATGTTTTGTTTTTATTATTTTATCATGTTTTATTTTTATTGTTTTATCATGTTTTGTTTTTATTGTTTTATTATGTTTTGTTTTTATTGTTTTATCATGTTTTGTTTTTATTGTTTTATTATGTTTTGTTTTTATTGTTTTATCATGTTTTGTTTTTATTGTTTTATTATGTTTTGTTTTTATTGTTTTATCATGTTTTGTTTTTATTGTTTTATCATGTTTTGTTTTTATTGTTTTATTATGTTTTGTTTTTATTATTTTATCATGTTTTGTTTTTATTGTTTTATCATGTTTTGTTTTTATTGTTTTATCACGTTTTGTTTTTATTGTTTTATTATGTTTTGTTTTTATTGTTTTATCATGTTTTGTTTTTATTGTTTTATTATGTTTTGTTTTTATTATTTTATCATGTTTTGTTTTTATTGTTTTATCATGTTTTGTTTTTATTATTTTATTATGTTTTGTTTTTATTGTTTTATCATGTTTTGTTTTTATTGTTTTATCATGTTTTATTTTTATTATTTTATCATGTTTTGTTTTTATTGTTTTATTATGTTTTGTTTTTATTGTTTTATCATGTTTTGTTTTTATTGTTTTATTATGTTTTGTTTTTATTGTTTTATTATGTTTTGTTTTTATTGTTTTATTATGTTTTGTTTTTATTGTTTTATCATGTTTTGTTTTTATTGTTTTATCATGTTTTGTTTTTTTTGTTTTATCATGTTTTGTTTTTATTATTTTATTATGTTTTGTTTTTATTATTTTATCATGTTTTGTTTTTATTGTTTTATCATGTTTTGTTTTTATTGTTTTATCATGTTTTGTTTTTATTGTTTTATTATGTTTTGTTTTTATTGTTTTATCATGTTTTGTTTTTATTGTTTTATCATGTTTTGTTTTTATTGTTTTATCATGTTTTGTTTTTATTGTTTTATTATGTTTTGTTTTTATTATTTTATCATGTTTTGTTTTTATTGTTTTATTATGTTTTGTTTTTTTTGTTTTATCATGTTTTGTTTTTATTGTTTTATCATGTTTTGTTTTTATTGTTTTATTATGTTTTGTTTTTATTGTTTTATTATGTTTTGTTTTTATTGTTTTATTATGTTTTGTTTTTATTGTTTTATCATGTTTTGTTTTTATTGTTTTATTATGTTTTGTTTTTATTGTTTTATCATGTTTTGTTTTTATTGTTTTATTATGTTTTGTTTTTATTGTTTTATCATGTTTTGTTTTTATTGTTTTATCATGTTTTGTTTTTATTGTTTTATTATGTTTTGTTTTTATTGTTTTATCATGTTTTGTTTTTATTGTTTTATTATGTTTTGTTTTTATTGTTTTATTATGTTTTGTTTTTATTGTTTTATCATGTTTTGTTTTTATTGTTTTATCATGTTTTGTTTTTATTGTTTTATTATGTTTTGTTTTTATTGTTTTATTATGTTTTGTTTTTATTGTTTTATCATGTTTTGTTTTTATTGTTTTATTATGTTTTGTTTTTATTGTTTTATTATGTTTTATTTTTATTGTTTTATTATGTTTTGTTTTTATTGTTTTATCATGTTTTGTTTTTATTGTTTTATTATGTTTTGTTTTTATTGTTTTATCATGTTTTGTTTTTATTGTTTAATCATGTTTTGTTTTTATTGTTTTATCATGTTTTGTTTTTATTGTTTTATCATGTTTTGTTTTTATTGTTTTATCATGTTTTGTTTTTATTATTTTATCATGTTTTATTTTTATTGTTTTATTATGTTTTGTTTTTATTGTTTTATTATGTTTTATTTTTATTGTTTTATTATGTTTTATTTTTATTGTTTTATTATGTTTTATTTTTATTGTTTTATCATGTTTTATTTTTATTATTTTATCATGTTTTGTTTTTATTATTTTATCATGTTTTGTTTTTATTATTTTATCATGTTTTGTTTTTATTATTTTATCATGTTTTGTTTTTATTGTTTTATCATGTTTTGTTTTTATTATTTTATCATGTTTTGTTTTTATTATTTTATCATGTTTTGTTTTTATTATTTTATCATGTTTTGTTTTTATTATTTTATCATGTTTTGTTTTTATTGTTTTATCATGTTTTGTTTTTATTATTTTATTATGTTTTGTTTTTATTGTTTTATTATGTTTTGTTTTTATTATTTTATCATGTTTTGTTTTTATTGTTTTATTATGTTTTGTTTTTATTATTTTATCATGTTTTGTTTTTATTATTTTATTATGTTTTGTTTTTATTATTTTATCATGTTTTGTTTTTATTATTTTATCATGTTTTGTTTTTATTATTTTATTATGTTTTATTTTTATTATTTTATCATGTTTTATTTTTATTGTTTTATCATGTTTTGTTTTTATTATTTTATCATGTTTTGTTTTTATTGTTTTATTATGTTTTGTTTTTATTATTTTATCATGTTTTGTTTTTATTATTTTATCATGTTTTGTTTTTATTATTTTATCATGTTTTGTTTTTATTATTTTATCATGTTTTGTTTTTATTGTTTTATCATGTTTTGTTTTTATTATTTTATTATGTTTTGTTTTTATTATTTTATCATGTTTTGTTTTTATTGTTTTATCATGTTTTGTTTTTATTATTTTATTATGTTTTGTTTTTATTATTTTATCATGTTTTGTTTTTATTGTTTTATCATGTTTTGTTTTTATTATTTTATTATGTTTTGTTTTTATTATTTTATCATGTTTTGTTTTTATTGTTTTATTATGTTTTATTTTTATTATTTTATCATGTTTTGTTTTTATTGTTTTATCATGTTTTGTTTTTATTGTTTTATTATGTTTTATTTTTATTATTTTATCATGTTTTGTTTTTATTGTTTTATCATGTTTTGTTTTTATTGTTTTATTATGTTTTATTTTTATTATTTTATCATGTTTTGTTTTTATTGTTTTATCATGTTTTGTTTTTATTGTTTTATTATGTTTTATTTTTATTATTTTATCATGTTTTGTTTTTATTGTTTTATCATGTTTTGTTTTTATTGTTTTATTATGTTTTATTTTTATTATTTTATCATGTTTTGTTTTTATTATTTTATTATGTTTTGTTTTTATTATTTTATTATGTTTTATTTTTATTATTTTATCATGTTTTGTTTTTATTATTTTATTATGTTTTGTTTTTATTGTTTTATTATGTTTTATTTTTATTATTTTATCATGTTTTGTTTTTATTATTTTATTATGTTTTGTTTTTATTGTTTTATTATGTTTTATTTTCATTATTTTATCATGTTTTGTTTTTATTATTTTATCATGTTTTGTTTTTATTGTTTTATCATGTTTTATTTTTATTATTTTATCATGTTTTGTTTTTATTATTTTATCATGTTTTATTTTTATTATTTTATCATGTTTTATTTTTATTATTTTATCATGTTTTATTTTTATTGTTTTATTATGTTTTGTTTTTATTGTTTTATCATGTTTTGTTTTTATTGTTTTATCATGTTTTGTTTTTATTATTTTATCATGTTTTGTTTTTATTATTTTATCATGTTTTGTTTTTATTATTTTATCATGTTTTGTTTTTATTGTTTTATCATGTTTTGTTTTTATTATTTTATCATGTTTTGTTTTTATTATTTTATCATGTTTTATTTTTATTGTTTTATTATGTTTTGTTTTTATTGTTTTATCATGTTTTGTTTTTATTATTTTATCATGTTTTGTTTTTATTATTTTATCATGTTTTATTTTTATTATTTTATCATGTTTTGTTTTTATTATTTTATCATGTTTTATTTTTATTGTTTTATCATGTTTTGTTTTTATTATTTTATCATGTTTTGTTTTTATTATTTTATCATGTTTTGTTTTTATTATTTTATCATGTTTTGTTTTTATTATTTTATCATGTTTTATTTTTATTATTTTATCATGTTTTATTTTTATTATTTTATCATGTTTTGTTTTTATTATTTTATCATGTTTTATTTTTATTATTTTATCATGTTTTATTTTTATTGTTTTATCATGTTTTATTTTTATTATTTTATTATGTTTTGTTTTTATTGTTTTATTATGTTTTGTTTTTATTATTTTATCATGTTTTGTTTTTATTGTTTTATTATGTTTTGTTTTTATTATTTTATCATGTTTTGTTTTTATTGTTTTATCATGTTTTGTTTTTATTGTTTTATCATGTTTTGTTTTTATTGTTTTATCATGTTTTATTTTTATTATTTTATCATGTTTTGTTTTTATTGTTTTATTATGTTTTGTTTTTATTGTTTTATCATGTTTTGTTTTTATTGTTTTATCATGTTTTATTTTTATTATTTTATCATGTTTTGTTTTTATTGTTTTATCATGTTTTGTTTTTATTGTTTTATCATGTTTTGTTTTTATTGTTTTATCATGTTTTATTTTTATTATTTTATCATGTTTTGTTTTTATTGTTTTATCATGTTTTGTTTTTATTGTTTTATCATGTTTTGTTTTTATTATTTTATCATGTTTTGTTTTTATTATTTTATTATGTTTTGTTTTTATTGTTTTATCATGTTTTGTTTTTATTGTTTTATCATGTTTTGTTTTTATTGTTTTATCATGTTTTGTTTTTATTGTTTTATCATGTTTTGTTTTTATTGTTTTATCATGTTTTGTTTTTATTATTTTATCATGTTTTGTTTTTATTATTTTATCATGTTTTGTTTTTATTGTTTTATCATGTTTTGTTTTTATTATTTTATCATGTTTTGTTTTTATTGTTTTATCATGTTTTATTTTTATTGTTTTATCATGTTTTGTTTTTATTGTTTTATCATGTTTTGTTTTTATTGTTTTATTATGTTTTGTTTTTATTATTTTATCATGTTTTGTTTTTATTGTTTTATCATGTTTTGTTTTTATTGTTTTATCATGTTTTGTTTTTATTGTTTTATCATGTTTTGTTTTTATTGTTTTATTATGTTTTGTTTTTATTGTTTTATCATGTTTTGTTTTTATTATTTTATTATGTTTTGTTTTTATTGTTTTATCATGTTTTGTTTTTATTGTTTTATTATGTTTTGTTTTTATTGTTTTATTATGTTTTGTTTTTATTGTTTTATCATGTTTTGTTTTTATTGTTTTATTATGTTTTGTTTTTATTGTTTTATCATGTTTTGTTTTTATTATTTTATTATGTTTTGTTTTTATTGTTTTATCATGTTTTGTTTTTATTGTTTTATCATGTTTTATTTTTATTGTTTTATCATGTTTTGTTTTTATTATTTTATCATGTTTTGTTTTTATTGTTTTATCATGTTTTGTTTTTATTGTTTTATCATGTTTTGTTTTTATTGTTTTATTATGTTTTGTTTTTATTATTTTATCATGTTTTGTTTTTATTATTTTATTATGTTTTGTTTTTATTGTTTTATCATGTTTTGTTTTTATTGTTTTATCATGTTTTGTTTTTATTATTTTATTATGTTTTGTTTTTATTGTTTTATCATGTTTTATTTTTATTGTTTTATTATGTTTTGTTTTTATTGTTTTATCATGTTTTGTTTTTATTGTTTTATCATGTTTTGTTTTTATTATTTTATCATGTTTTATTTTTATTATTTTATCATGTTTTATTTTTATTATTTTATTATGTTTTGTTTTTATTGTTTTATCATGTTTTATTTTTATTATTTTATCATGTTTTGTTTTTATTATTTTATTATGTTTTGTTTTTATTATTTTATTATGTTTTGTTTTTATTGTTTTATTATGTTTTGTTTTTATTATTTTATCATGTTTTGTTTTTATTATTTTATCATGTTTTGTTTTTATTATTTTATCATGTTTTGTTTTTATTATTTTATTATGTTTTATTTTTATTATTTTATCATGTTTTGTTTTTATTGTTTTATCATGTTTTGTTTTTATTATTTTATCATGTTTTGTTTTTATTATTTTATTATGTTTTGTTTTTATTGTTTTATCATGTTTTGTTTTTATTATTTTATTATGTTTTGTTTTTATTGTTTTATCATGTTTTATTTTTATTATTTTATCATGTTTTGTTTTTATTGTTTTATCATGTTTTGTTTTTATTGTTTTATCATGTTTTGTTTTTATTGTTTTATCATGTTTTGTTTTTATTGTTTTATCATGTTTTGTTTTTATTGTTTTATTATGTTTTGTTTTTATTATTTTATCATGTTTTGTTTTTATTGTTTTATCATGTTTTGTTTTTATTGTTTTATCATGTTTTGTTTTTATTATTTTATCATGTTTTGTTTTTATTATTTTATTACGTTTTGTTTTTATTATTTTATCATGTTTTGTTTTTATTGTTTTATCATGTTTTGTTTTTATTGTTTTATCATGTTTTGTTTTTATTATTTTATTATGTTTTGTTTTTATTATTTTATCATGTTTTATTTTTATTGTTTTATCATGTTTTGTTTTTATTGTTTTATTACGTTTTGTTTTTATTATTTTATCATGTTTTGTTTTTATTATTTTATTATGTTTTGTTTTTATTGTTTTATCATGTTTTGTTTTTATTATTTTATTACGTTTTGTTTTTATTATTTTATCATGTTTTGTTTTTATTATTTTATTACGTTTTGTTTTTATTATTTTATCATGTTTTGTTTTTATTGTTTTATCATGTTTTGTTTTTATTATTTTATCATGTTTTGTTTTTATTGTTTTATCATGTTTTGTTTTTATTATTTTATCATGTTTTATTTTTATTATTTTATCATGTTTTGTTTTTATTATTTTATCATGTTTTGTTTTTATTATTTTATTATGTTTTGTTTTTATTATTTTATCATGTTTTATTTTTATTATTTTATCATGTTTTGTTTTTATTATTTTATCATGTTTTATTTTTATTATTTTATTATGTTTTGTTTTTATTGTTTTATCATGTTTTGTTTTTATTATTTTATCATGTTTTGTTTTTATTGTTTTATCATGTTTTATTTTTATTATTTTATTATGTTTTATTTTTATTATTTTATCATGTTTTATTTTTATTATTTTATCATGTTTTGTTTTTATTGTTTTATCATGTTTTATTTTTATTATTTTATCATGTTTTGTTTTTATTATTTTATCATGTTTTATTTTTATTATTTTATTATGTTTTGTTTTTATTATTTTATTACGTTTTGTTTTTATTATTTTATTATGTTTTATTTTTATTGTTTTATTATGTTTTGTTTTTATTGTTTTATCATGTTTTATTTTTATTATTTTATCATGTTTTGTTTTTATTGTTTTATCATGTTTTATTTTTATTATTTTATTATGTTTTGTTTTTATTATTTTATCATGTTTTGTTTTTATTGTTTTATCATGTTTTATTTTTATTATTTTATTATGTTTTGTTTTTATTGTTTTATCATGTTTTGTTTTTATTATTTTATTATGTTTTGTTTTTATTGTTTTATCATGTTTTATTTTTATTATTTTATTATGTTTTGTTTTTATTGTTTTATCATGTTTTGTTTTTATTATTTTATCATGTTTTATTTTTATTGTTTTATCATGTTTTGTTTTTATTATTTTATTATGTTTTGTTTTTATTATTTTATCATGTTTTATTTTTATTATTTTATCATGTTTTGTTTTTATTGTTTTATTATGTTTTGTTTTTATTATTTTATCATGTTTTATTTTTATTATTTTATCATGTTTTGTTTTTATTATTTTATTATGTTTTATTTTTATTATTTTATTATGTTTTGTTTTTATTATTTTATTATGTTTTATTTTTATTGTTTTATTATGTTTTGTTTTTATTATTTTATTATGTTTTGTTTTTATTGTTTTATCATGTTTTGTTTTTATTGTTTTATCATGTTTTATTTTTATTGTTTTATCATGTTTTATTTTTATTATTTTATTATGTTTTGTTTTTATTATTTTATTACGTTTTGTTTTTATTATTTTATCATGTTTTGTTTTTATTGTTTTATTATGTTTTGTTTTTATTATTTTATTATGTTTTGTTTTTATTGTTTTATCATGTTTTGTTTTTATTGTTTTATTACGTTTTGTTTTTATTATTTTATCATGTTTTGTTTTTATTGTTTTATCATGTTTTGTTTTTATTATTTTATTATGTTTTGTTTTTATTGTTTTATCATGTTTTGTTTTTATTGTTTTATTATGTTTTGTTTTTATTATTTTATCATGTTTTATTTTTATTATTTTATCATGTTTTGTTTTTATTGTTTTATCATGTTTTGTTTTTATTATTTTATCATGTTTTATTTTTATTATTTTATCATGTTTTGTTTTTATTATTTTATCATGTTTTATTTTTATTATTTTATCATGTTTTATTTTTATTATTTTATTATTTCCCTTCTACGTGACGACTTTACCGAAAGAACCAAGAAGATGAATCCCTGCTGCAGTCACGAAAGAAGCTTTGAATCGAAATAAAACTATCAAAGTAACGAGATCTCGGGGTGAACATCTACATCATTAGAACTCCTTTGCCAGTACCAAAATATAGTAAGAGGGGGTTTCCCCTTTCAATAATAGGGTTTATCCTGTGCGCCTTTTGGCGTCATCTGGTCGAACACCAAATGAGACTAGGCTCTAAAGAAAGCTGTCTCTGGTGTGGACCAATCAGTTGCAAGGACAACGCATAGTTGATCAGAGTTGTGTTTTTTGTTTGCATTTGACTGCAAGTATTGTGGTTAATGTATAAGCATGATTCATTGCAAAAGGTGTACGTTTTGTTGCCAGAATGAGTGGGTGGGTGGGTGAGTGGGTGAGTGGGTGAGTGGGTGAGTGGGTGGGTGGGTGAGTGGGTGGGTGGGTGAGTGGGTGGGTGAGTGGGTGGGTGGGTGGGTGGGTGAGTGGGTGGGTGGGTGAGTGGGTGGGTGAGTGGGTGGGTGGGTGAGTGGGTGGGTGGGTGGGTGAGTGGGTGAGTGGGTGGGTGGGTGAGTGGGTGAGTGGGTGGGTGAGTGGGTGGGTGGGTGAGTGAGTGAGTGAATGAATGGGTGGGTGAGTGGGTGGGTGAGTGAGTGAGTGGGTGAGTGGGTGGGTGAGTGGGTGGGTGGGTGGGTGAGTGGGTGGGTGGGTGAGTGGGTGAGTGGGTGGGTGAGTGGGTGAATGGGTGGGTGGGTGGGTGAATGAGTGGGTGAGTGAGTGGGTGGGTGAGTGGGTGGGTGAGTGGGTGGGTGGGTGAGTGGGTGAGTGGGTGGGTGAGTGGGTGAATGGGTGGGTGGGTGGGGTGAGTGGTGGGTGGGTGGGTGGGTGAATGAGGGGTGGGTGGGTGGGTGAGTGAGTGAGTGAGTGAATGGGTGGGTGAGTGAGTAAGTGAATGAATGAGTGGGTGAGTGGGTGAGTGGGTGAGTGGGTGGGTGGGTGGGTGAATGAGTGGGTGAGTGGGTGAGTGGGTGAGTGGGTGGGTGAGTGGGTGAGTGGGTGAGTGGGTGGGTGGGTGGGTGAGTGGGTGAGTGGGTGGGTGAGTGAGTGGGTGGATGGGTGGGTGAGTGGGTGAATGAGTGGGTGAGTGGGTGGGTGGGTGGGGTGAGTGGGTGAGTGGGGTGAGTGAGTGAGTGGGTGAGTGGGTGAGTGAGTGGGTGGGTGGGTAAATGAGTGGGTGGGTGGGTGAGTGGGTGAGTGGGGTGGGTGGGTGGGTGGGGTGAGTGGGTGGGTGAGTGGGTGAGTGGGTGGGTGGGTGAGTGAGTGGGTGGGTGGGTAAATGAGTGGGTGAGTGGGTGAGTGGGTGTGGGTGGTGGGTGGGTGGGTGGGTGAGTGGGTGGGTGAGTGGGTGAGTGGGTGGGTGGGTGGGTGAGTGGGGTGAGTGAGTGGGTGAGTGGGTGGGTGAGTGGGTGAGTGGGTGGGTGGGTGGGTGGGTGAGTGGGTGAGTGGGTGGGTGGGTGAGTGGGTGAGTGGGTGGGTGGGTGGGTGGGTGGGTGAGTGGGGGTGGGTGGGTGGGTGAGTGGGTGGGTGAGTGGGTGAGTGGGTGGGTGGGGTGGGTGAGTGGGTGAGTGGGTGAGTGAGTGGGTGAGTGGGTGAGTGAGTGGGTGAGTGGGTGGGTGGGTGGGTGAGTGGGTGAGTGAGTGGGTGAGTGGGTGGGTGGGGTGGGGGTGAGTGGGTGGGTGAGTGGGTGGGTGAGTGGGTGAGTGAGTGGGTGAGTGGGGGGTGGGGGGTGGTGGGTGAGTGGGTGGGTGAGTGGGTGGGTGGGTGGGTGGGTGGGTGAGTGGGTGGGTGGGTGGGTGGGTGGGTGAGTGGGTGGGTGGGTAATGAGTGGGTGGGTGGGTGAGTGGGTGGGTGAGTGGGTGAGTGGGTGAGTGGGTGAATGAGTGGGTGAGTGGGTGGGTGGGTGAGTGAGTGAGTGGGTGGGTGGGTGGGTGGGTGAGTGGTGGGTGAGTGGGTGAGTGAGTGAGTGGGTGGGTGAGTGGTGAGTGGGTGAGTGGGTGAGTGAGTGAGTGGGTGGGTGAGTGATGAGTGGGTGAGTGGGTGAGTGGGTGGAGTGAGTGGGGGGGTGAGTGGGTGAGTGGGTGTGTGGGGTGATGAGTGGGTGAGTGGGTGGGTGGGTGAGTGAGTGGGTGAGTGAGTGTGTGGAGTGGGTGGGTGAGTGAGTGAGTGGGTGAGTGGGTGAGTGAGTGAGTGATGGGTGAGTGGGTGGATGTGTGGGTGAGTGGGTCGGGTGGTGGGTTAGTGGGTGGTGAGTGAGTGGGTGGGTGGTGTGGAGTGAGTGGGTGAGTGGGTGAGTGAGTGAGTGAGTGGGTGAGTGGGTGATGAGTGGGGTGAGTGGGTGGGTGTGTGGGTTAGTGGGTGAGTGAGGTGAGTGAGTGGGTGAGTGGGTGAATGAGTGGGGTGAGTGGGTGGGTGGTGGGTGTGTGGGTTAGTGGGGTGTGGGTGAGTGAGTGAGTGGGTGAGTGGGTGAATGAGTGGGTGAGTGGGTGGGTGAGTGGGTTAGTGGGTGGATGAGTGAGTGAGTGGGTGGTGGGTGAGTGAGTGAGTGGGTGAGTGGGTGGATGGGTGGGTGAGTGGGTGGGTGAGTGGGTTAGTGGGTGGATGAGTGGTGAGTGGGTGAGTGGGGTGAGTGGTGGTGAGTGGGTGAGTGGGTGGATGAGTGGGTGAGTGCGTGGGTGAGTGGGTGGGTGGGTGGGTAATGAGTGGGGGTGGGTGGGTGAGTGAGTGGGTGAGTGGGTGGGTGGTGGGTGGGTGGGTGGGGTGGGTGGGTGGGTGGGTGTGTGGGGTGGTGGGTGGGTGAGTGGGTGGGTGAGTGGGGGGTGAGTGGGTGGAGTGGGTGGGTGAGTGGGTGGGTGGGTGGGTGAGTGGGTGGGTGGGTGAGTGGGTGGGTGGGGTGAGTGGGTGGTGGTGGGTGAGTGGGGTGAGTGGGTGAGTGGGGTGTGTGTGGTGGTGGGTGGGTGGGTGGGTGAGTGGGTGGTGGGTGAGTGAGTGGGTGAGTGGGTGGGTGAGTGGGTGAGTGGGTGGGTGGGTGGGGGGTGAGTGGGTGGGTGAGTGGGTGGTGGGTGGGTGGGGTGAGTGGGGTGGGGTGAGTGGGGTGGGTGAGTGGGTGGGTGAGTGGGGTGAGTGGGTGGGTGGGTGGGTGGTGGGTGGTGGTGGGGGGTGGGTGGGTGGGTGGGTGAGTGGGTGTGTGGGTGGGTGGGTGGTGAGTGGGTGGGTGGGTATGGTGGGTGGGTGGGTGGGTGGTGGGTGGGTGGGTGGGTGAGTGGGTGGTGGGTGAGTGGGTGGGAGTGGGTGGGTGGGGTGAGTGGGGGTGGGTGGGTGGTGTGGGTGGGGGTGAGTGGGTGGTGGGTGGTGAGTGGTGTGGGTGGGTGGGTGGGGGGTGAGTGGTGGGTGAGTGGGGTGAGTGGTGTGGTGAGTGGGTGTGTGAGTGGTGAGTGGGGTGAGTGGGTGAGTGGGTGGTGTGTGGTGGGTGAGTGGGTGAGTGGGTGTGTGGGGTGATGAGTGGGTGAGTGGGTGGGTGGGTGAGTGTGTGGGTGAGTGAGTGAGTGGGTGGGTGAGTGAGTGAGTGGGTGAGTGGGTGAGTGAGTGAGTGACTGGGTGAGTGGGTGAATGAGTGGGTGAGTGGGTCGGTGAGTGGGTTAGTGGGTGAGTGAGTGGTGGGTGGGTGGGTGAGTGGTGGAGTGGGTGGTGTGAGTGAGGGTGAGTGGGTGGTGTGAGTGGGTGAGTGGGTGAGTGGGTGGGTGGTGGGTTAGTGGGTGAGTGTGTGAGTGAGTGGGTGAGTGGGTGAATGAGTGGGTGAGTGGGTGGGTGAGTGGGTTAGTGGGTGTGTGAGTGAGTGGGTGGTGGGTGTGAGTGGGTGAGTGGGTGGGTGAGTGGGTTAGTGGGTGGTGAGTGAGTGAGTGGGGAGTGGGTGAGGTGAGTGAGTGGGTGAGTGGGTGATGAGTGGGTGAGTGGGTGGGTGAGTGGGTTAGTGGGTGGATGAGTGAGTGATGGTGAGTGGGGTGTGTGAGTGAGTGAGTGGGTGAGTGGGTGGCTGAGTGGGTGAGTGCGTGGGTGAGTGGGTGGTGGGTGGGTAAGTGAGTGGGTGGGTGGGTGAGTGAGTGGGTGAGTGGGTGTGGGTGGGTGAGTGGGTGGGTGAGTGGGTGGGTGGGTGGGTGAGTGGGTGAGTGGGTGGGTGAGTGGGTGGGTGAGTGGGTGAGTGAGTGGGTGAGTGAGTGGGTGAGTGGGTGGGTGGGTGGGTGGGTGAGTGGGTGGGTGGGTGAGTGGGTGGGTGGGTGAGTGGGTGAGTGCGTGGGTGAGTGGGTGAGTGGGTGAGTGGATGAGTGAGTGGGTGGGTGGGTGAGTGGGTGAGTGGGTGAATGAGTGGGTGGGTGAGTGGGTGGGTGAGTGGGTGAGTGGGTGAGTGGGTGAGTGAGTGGGTGGAGTGAGTGGGTGGGTGAGTGGGTGGGTGGGCTGAGTGGGTGGGTCGGGTGGGTGAGTGAGTGAGTGAGTAGGGTGAGTGG
>NW_027621518.1:5000-25000 GCF_964198595.1 Lampetra fluviatilis | reverse complement strand
CACACAGGTACACACACACACACACAGGTACACACACACACACACAGGTACACACACACACACACAGGTACACACACACACAGGTACACACACACACACAGGTACACACACACACACAGGTACACACACACACAGGTACACACACACACAGGTACACACACACACACAGGTACACACACACACACAGGTACACACACACACACAGGTACACACACACACAGGTACACACACACACACACAGGTACACACACACACAGGTACACACACACACAGGTACACACACACACAGGTACACACACACACAGGTACACACACACACACACAGGTACACACACACACAGGTACACACACACACACACAGGTACACACACACACACACAGGTACACACACACACACACACAGGTACACACACACACACAGGTACACACACACACACACACAGGTACACACACACACACAGGTACACACACACACACACAGGTACACACACACACACACAGGTACACACACACACACACACAGGTACACACACACACACACACACAGGTACACACACACACACACAGGTACACACACACACAGGTACACACACACAGGTACACACACACACACAGGTACACACACACACAGGTACACACACACACACACAGGTACACACACACACACACAGGTACACACACACACAGGTACACACACACACAGGTACACACACACAGGTACACACACACAGACAGGTACACACACACACACACACAGGTACACACACACACACACAGGTACACACACACACACAGGTACACACGCACACACACAGGTACACACACACAGGTACACACAGACACACACACAGGTACACACACACACACACACAGGTACACACACACACACATACAGGTACACACACACACACACACAGGTACACACACACACACACACAGGTACACACACACACAGGTACACACACACACACACACAGGTACACACACACACAGGTACACACACACACACACACAGGTACACACACACACAGGTACACACACACACACACAGGTACACACACACACACACAGGTACACACAGACACACACACAGGTACACACACACACAGGTACACACACACACACACAGGTACACACACACACACACACACAGGTACACACACACACAGACAGGTACACACACACACACACACAGGTACACACACACACACACAGGTACACACACACAGGTACACACACACACACACACAGGTACACACACACAGGTACACACACACACACACAGGTACACACACACACACAGGTACACACACACACAGGTACACACACACAGGTACACACACACACACACACAGGTACACACACACAGGTACACACACACACACACAGGTACACACACACACACACAGGTACACACACACACAGGTACAGACACACAGGTACACACACACACAGGTACACACACACACACAGGTACACACACACAGGTACAGACACACAGGTACACACACACACACACAGGTACACACACACACACACAGATACACACACACACACAGGTACACACACACACAGGTACACACAGACACACACACAGGTACACACACACACAGGTACACACACACACACAGGTACACACACACACAGGTACACACAGACACACACACAGGTACACACACACACAGGTACACACAGACACACACACAGGTACACACACACACAGGTACACACACACACACAGGTACACACACACACAGGTACACACACACAGGTACACACACACACACACAGGTACACACACACACACACAGATACACACACACACACAGGTACACACACACACAGGTACACACACACAGGTACACACACACACACAGGTACACACACACAGGTACAGACACACAGGTACACACACACAGGTACACACACACCCCAAGGTGTACAGGGAATGGCTCCGACTCCCGGCCACGTAGTTTTACCCGCCGGGCCCGCTCACCACCATGAAGGTCCTTCATGATGGTGAGCAGAGGGTCAGGGACTCCGAAAGCACGAAGAACAAGCCAGAGCCCAGGCCTACTGATGCTATCATAGGCCTTGACCAGGTCAACGAAGCAGAGATGTAGGTCTTGTTGGAATTCCCTACACCTCTGCTGTGGCAGACGGACAGAAAATATGGCATCTGTGCTGGACCGCCCTTTCCTGAAACCGCATTGGGGCTCCGCAAGCCTCTCCTCAGCGTGCTGCCTGGCAAGGCGACGTTGAATAATCCTTGCCAGGACCACACACAACACACAACCACACACTACACCATCATGAAGGTCCTTCTTAATGATCGTGAGCAGAGGGTCAGGGACTCCGAAAGCACGAAGAACAAGCCAGAGCCCAGGCCTACTGATGCTATCATAGGCCTTGACCAGGTCAACGAAGCAGAGATGTAGGTCTTGTTGGAATTCCCTACACCTCTGCTGTAGCAGACGGACAGAAAATATGGCATCTGTGCACCGGTCCTGGGCCTCCCCTAGGTCGACTCAGCCTCAAACGAGTACCTGGTGCGGTGTGTAAACATCGTGCCACTGGGGAGACAAAGGCGGCCGGGCGTGGTGCTGGCCACCCACCCCCCCTCGTGTGCCGTGCCGGCCTTCATAGGTGCTGCTCGCTAGCAGCACTTGCCCCTACAGTCTGTTAAGGCTACACGGGGGATCTTTGTCTTTTGTTCGCGAGTGAGTGGCTGAGTGGGTTGGTGAGTGAGCGAGGGGGTGGGTGAGTGAGTGAATGAGCGGGTGAGTGGGTGGGTGAGCGAGTGAGTGGGTGGGTGAGCGGGTGAATGAGCGGGTGAGTGGGTGGGTGAGTGGGTGGGTGAGCGGGTGGGTGAGTGAGTGAATGAGCGGGTGAGTGGGTGGGTGAGCGAGTGAGTGGGTGGGTGAGCGGGTGAATGAGCGGGTGAGTGGGTGGGTGAGTGGGTGGGTGAGCGGGTGGGTGAGTGAGTGAATGAGCGGGTGAGTGGGTGGGTGAGCGGGTGGGTGAGTGAGTGAATGAGCGGGTGAGTGGGTGGGTGAGCGGGTGGGTGAGTGAGTGAATGAGCGGGTGAGTGGGTGGGTGAGTGGGTGGGTGAGTGAGTGAATGAGCGGGTGAGTGGGTGGGTGAGCGGGTGGGTGAGTGAGTGAATGAGCGGGTGAGTGGGTGGGTGAGCGGGTGGGTGAGTGAGTGAATGAGCGGGTGAGTGGGTGGGTGAGCGGGTGGGTGAGTGAGTGAATGAGCGGGTGAGTGGGTGGGTGAGCGGGTGGGTGAGTGAGTGAATGAGCGGGTGAGTGGGTGGGTGAGCGGGTGGGTGAGTGGGTGAATGAGCGGGTGAGTGGGTGGGTGAGCGGGTGGGTGAGTGAGTGAATGAGCGGGTGAGTGGGTGGGTGAGCGGGTGGGTGAGTGAGTGAATGAGCGGGTGAGTGGGTGGGTGAGCGGGTGGGTGAGTGGGTGAATGAGCGGGTGAGTGGGTGGGTGAGCGGGTGGGTGAGTGGGTGAATGAGCGGGTGAGTGGGTGAATGAGCGGGTGAGTGGGTGGGTGAGCGGGTGGGTGAGTGGGTGAATGAGCGGGTGAGTGGGTGGGTGAGCGGGTGGGTGAGTGGGTGAATGAGCGGGTGAGTGGGTGGGTGAGCGGGTGGGTGAGTGGGTGAATGAGCGGGTGAGTGGGTGGATGAGCGGGTGGGTGAGTGGGTGGATGAGCGGGTGGGTGAGTGGGTGAATGAGCGGGTGAGTGGGTGAGCGAGTGGGTGAGTGGGTGAATGAGCGGGTGAGTGGGTGGATGAGCGAGGGGGTGGGTGGATGAATGAGCGGGTGAGTGGGTGAGCGAGTGGGTGAGTGGGTGAATGAGCGGGTGAGTGGGTGGGTGAGCGAGTGGGTGGGTGAGTGAATGAGCGGGTGAGTGGGTGGGTGAGCGAGTGAGTGGGTGAATGAGCGGGTGAGTGGGTGGGTGAGTGGGTGAATGAGCGGGTGAGTGGGTGGGTGAGCGAGTGAGTGGGTGTGTGAATGGATGGGTGAGTGGGTGAGCGAGTGAGCAGCTGATTGAGTGAGCGGCTGAGTGGGTGTGTGAATGAGTGGATGAGTGGGTGAGTGGATGGGTGAGTGTGCTGTTGAGTGGGCGAGTGAGTGGGTGAGTGCGTGAGTGAGCGGCTGAGTGGGTGGGTGAGCGACTGAGTGGGTGAGCGAGTGGGTGGGTAAGTGGATGAGTGAATGTATGAGCGAGTGGGTGAGTGTGCGGCTGAGTGGGTGGGCGAGTGAGCGGCTGAGTGGGTGGGTGAGTGGGTGAACGAGCGAGCGGCTGAGTGGGTGAGCGGGTGAACGAGTGAGCGGCTGAGTGGGTGGGCGAGTGAGCGGCTGAGTGGATGGGTGAGTGGGTGAACGAGCGAGCGGCTGAGTGGGTGAGTGGGTGAGCGAGTGGGCGGTTGAGTGGGTGGGCGAGTGAGCGGCTGAGTGGGCGAGTGAGTGGGTGAGTGCGTGAGTGAGCGGCTGAGTGGGTGGGTGAGCGACTGAGTGGGTGAGCGAGTGGGTGGGTGAGCAGGTGTGTGAGCGAGTGGGTAAGTGGATGAGTGAATGTATGAGCGAGTGGGTGAGTGTGCGGCTGAGTGGGTGGGCGAGTGAGCGGCTGAGTGGGTGGGTGAGTGGGTGAACGAGCGAGCGGCTGAGTGGGTGAGCGGGTGGGCGAGTGAGCGGCTGAGTGGGTGGGCGAGTGAGCGGCTGAGTGGGTGGGTGAGTGGGTGAACGAGCGAGCGGCTGAGTGGGTGAGTGGGTGAACGAGTGAGCGACTGAGTGGGTGAGTGGGTGGGCGAAGTGAGCGGCTGAGTGGGTGGGTGAGTGGGTGAACGAGCGAGCGGCTGAGTGGGTGAGCGGGTGGGCGAGTGAGCGGCTGAGTGGGTGAGTGGGTGGGCGAGTGAGTAAGCGGCTGAGTGGGTGGGTGAGTGGGTGGGCGAGTGAGCGGCTGAGTGGGTGGGTGAGTGGGTGAACGAGCGAGCGGCTGAGTGGGTGGGCGAGTGAGCGGCTGAGTGGGTGGGCGAGTGGGTGAACGAGCGAGCGGCTGAGTGGGTGGGCGAGTGAGCGGTTGAGTGGGTGGGTGAGTGGGTGAACGAGCGAGCGGCTGAGTGGGTGAGCGAGTGGGCGGTTGAGTGGGTGGGTGGGTGAGCGGCTGAGTGGGTGAACGAAGTGAGCGACTGAGTGGGTGAGTGGGTGGGCGAGTGAGCGGCTGAGTGGGCGAGTGAGTGGGTGAGTGGGTGGGTGAGTGAGTGAGTGAGTGAGTGAGTGGGTGAGTGAGTGGGTGAGTGGGTGAGTGAGTGAGTGAGTGGGTGAGTGGGTGAGTGGGTGAGCGAGTGAGTGAGTGAGTGGGTGAGTGGGTGGGTGAGTGGGTGAGTGAGTGAGTGAGTGAGTGAGTGAGTGGGTGAGTGAGTGGGTGAGTGGGTGAGTGAGTGAGTGAGTGGGTGAGTGGGTGAGTGGGTGAGCGAGTGAGCGAGTGAGTGGGTGAGTGGGTGGGTGAGTGAGTGAGTGAGTGAGTGGGTGAGTGGGTGGGTGAGTGGGTGAGTGAGTGAGTGAGTGGGTGAGTGGGTGAGTGGGTGAGCGAGTGACACGGGCTAGAGGTGAGATGGAGCTGATGGGCGACTGTGCAGGTGACGTGCACCCAGCCTGGCACAACAACAGAGTCAGAGGCAACAGAGAGACCTTTTATTGAATACGATAACTGGTGTGTCTGTGTGTGTGTGTCTGTGTGTCTGTGTGAGTGTGTGTCTGTGTGTGTGTGTCACTGTGTGTGTGTGTGTCACTGTGTGTGTGTGTGTCTCTGTCTGTGTGTGTCTATGTGAGTCTGTGTGTGTGTCTGTGTGTGTCTGTGAGTGTGTCTGTGTGTGTGTCTGTGTGTGTCTGTGTGTGTGTCTGTGTGTGTCTCTGTGTGTGTGTCTGTGTGTGTGTCTGTGTGTGTCTGTGTGTGTCTCTGTGTGTCTCTGTGTGTGTCTCTGTGTGTGTCTCTGTGTGTGTCTCTGTGTGTCTCTGTGTGTGTCTGTATGTGTGTGTCTGTGTGTCTCTGTGTGTCTGTGTGTGTGTCTCTGTGTGTGTCTCTGTGTGTCTCTGTGTGTGTGTCTGTATGTGTGTGTGTGTGTCTGTGTGTGTAACTGTGTGTGTGTGTCTGTATGTGTGTGTGTCTGTATGTGTGTGTGTGTGTGTCTGTGTGTGTAACTGTGTGTGTGAGTGTGTGTGTGACTGTGTGTGTGAGTGTGTGTGACTGTGTGTGTGAGTGAGTGTGTGTGTGTGTGAGTGAGTGTGTGTCTGTGTGTGTGTGTGTGTGTCTGTGTGTGTGTGTGTGTGTCTGTGTGTGTGTGTCTGTGTGTGTGTGTGTGTCTGTGTGTGTGTGTGTCTGTGTGTGTGTGTCTGTGTGTGTGTCTGTGTGTGTGTGTGTCTGTGTGTGTGTGTGTGTCTGTGTGTGTGTGTCTGTGTGTGTGTGTGTAACTGTGTGTGTGTGTGTAACTGTGTGTGTGTGTGTAACTGTGTGTGTGTGTCTGTGTGTGTGTGTCTGTGTGTGTGTGTGTAACTGTGTGTGTGAGTGAGTGTGTGTGTCTGTGTGTGTGTGTCTGTGTGTGTGTGTGTGTGTAACTGTGTGTGTGTGTGTCTGTGTGTGTGTGTGTCACTGTGTGTGTGTGTGTCTGTGTGTGTGTGTGTGTGTAACTGTGTGTGTGTGTGTCTGTGTGTGTGTGTGTGTGTAACTGTGTGTGTGTGTGTCTGTGTGTGTCTGTGTGTGTGAGTGTGTGAGTGAGTGTGAGTGTGTGAGTGTGTGTGTGTCTGTGTGTGTGAGTGTGTGAGTGAGTGTGTGTGAGTGTGAGTGTGTGAGTGTGTGTGTGTCTGTGTGTGTGAGTGTGTGAGTGAGTGTGAGTGTGTGAGTGTGTGTGTGTCTGTGTGTGTGAGTGTGTGAGTGAGTGTGTGTGAGTGAGTGTGAGTGTGTGAGTGTGTGTGTGTCTGTGTGTGTGAGTGTGTGAGTGAGTGTGAGTGTGTGAGTGTGAGTGTGTGAGTGTGTGTGTGTCTGTGTGTGTGAGTGTGTGAGTGAGTGTGTGTGAGTGAGTGTGAGTGTGTGAGTGTGTGTGTGTCTGTGTGTGTGAGTGTGTGAGTGAGTGTGAGTGTGTGAGTGTGTGTGTGTCTGTGTGTGTGAGTGTGTGAGTGAGTGTGAGTGTGTGAGTGTGTGTGTGTCTGTGTGTGTGAGTGTGTGAGTGTGTGAGTGTGTGAGTGTGTGAGTGTGTGAGTGTGTGAGTGTGTGTGTGTCTGTGTGTGTGAGTGTGTGAGTGTGTGTGAGTGAGTGTGAGTGTGTGAGTGAGTGTGAGTGAGTGTGAGTGTGTGAGTGAGTGTGAGTGAGTGTGAGTGTGTGAGTGTGTGTGTGTGTAACTGTGTGTGAGTGTGTGAGTGTGAGTGAGTGTGTGAGTGTGTGAGTGAGTGTGTGTGTGAGTGTGAGTGAGTGAGTGTGAGTGAGTGAGTGTGTGTGAGTGAGTGTATGAGTGTGAGTGAGTGAGTGTGAGTGAGTGTGAGTGAGTGAGTGAGTGTGAGTGAGTGAGTGTGAGTGAGTGAGTGAGTGTGAGTGAGTGAGTGTGTGTGAGTGAGTGTATGAGTGTGAGTGAGTGAGTGTGAGTGAGTGTGAGTGAGTGAGTGAGTGTGAGTGAGTGAGTGTGAGTGAGTGTATGAGTGTGAGTGAGTGAGTGTGAGTGAGTGTGAGTGAGTGAGTGAGTGTGAGTGAGTGAATTCTGCATCAGAGGTGGAACTTCCTGCGACTGGAATCCATTTCGTGTCTCTGCAGAGATAACAACAAGACACATTGGGGGTCAAGGGTTAGAGGGGTCATTGGGGGTCAAGGGTTAGAGGGGTCATTGAGGGTCAAGGGTTCGAGGGGTCATTGGGGGTCAAGGGTTAGAGGGGTCATTGGGGGTCAAGGGTTAGAGGGGTCATTGGGGGTCAAGGGTTAGAGGGGTCATTGGGGGTCAAGGGTTCGAGGGGTCATTGGGGGTCAAGGGTTCGAGGGGTCATTGGGGGTCAAAGTCAGCGGTAGATTGTGGCTCGTGCCCTCTGACCTTGTGAACCCACTCGTAGTCCCCAAACTTTGAGTCGAAGGTTCCCTTCTGCAGCGAACGAAGCTTCAGGGTGAAGCGTGGACCCAGCTCCTTGAGACCAACACGCTTCTCATTGCGGAAGATGTAGCTGTGGAGAGAGGGGTGGGTGAGTGGGTGAGTGGGTGAGTGAGTGGGTGGGTGGGTGGGTGAGTGAGTGGGTGGGTGGGTGACTGAGTGAGTGAGTGACTGAGTGAGTGAGTGAAGCTTCAGGGTGAAGCGTGGACCCAGCTCCTTGAGACCAACACGCTTCTCATTGCGGAAGATGTAGCTGTGGAGAGAGGGGTGGGTGAGTGGGTGAGTGAGTGGGTGGGTGAGTGGGTGGGTGGGTGGGTGAGTGAGTGGGTGGGTGAGTGGGTGGGTGAGTGGGTGAGTGAGTGGGTGGGTGGGTGAGTGGGTGGGTGAGTGAGTGGGTGGGTGAGTGGGTGGGTGAGTGAGTGAGTGGGTGAGTGAGTGGGTGGGTGAGTGAGTGGGTGGGTGAGTGGGTGAGTGGGTGGGTGGGTGACTGAGTGAGTGACTGAGTGAGTGAGTGACTGAGTGACTGAGTGAGTGACTGAGTGAGTGAGTGACTGTCTGACTGAGTGACTAAGTGACTGAGTGAGTGACTGAGTGAGTGAGTGACTGAGTGAGTGACTGAGTGACTGTCTGACTGAGTGACTGAGTGAGTGAGTGAAGCTTCAGGGTGAAGCGTGGACCCAGCTCCTTGAGACCCACACGACGCTCATTGCGGAATATGTAGCTGTGGAGAGAGAGGTGGGTGGGTGAGTGAGTGGGTGGGTGGGTGAGTGAGTGGGTGGGTGAGTGGGTGGGTGGGTGAGCGACTGAGTGAGTGAGTGGCTGAGTGACTGAGTGAGTGATTGGGTGGGTGGGTGAGTGAGTGGGTGGGTGGGTGAGTGGGTGAGTGAGTGGGTGAGTGAGTGACTGAGTGTGTGAGTGACTGAGTGAGTGACTGAGTGGGTGGGTGAGTGACTGAGTGAGTGAGTGGGTGAGTGGGTTACTGAGTGACTGAGTGAGTGACTGAGTGAGTGAGTGAGTGACTGAGTGAGTGACTGAGTGGGTGAGTGAGTGAGTGACTGAGTGAGTGAGTGACTGAGTGAGTGAGTGGGTGAGTGGGTGAGTGGGTGAGTGAGTGAGTGGGTGAGTGGGTGGGTGAGTGACTGAGTGAGTGACTGAGTGAGTGAGTGACTGAGTGGGTGGGTGAACGACTGAGTGAGTGAGTGAGTGGCTGAGTGACTGAGTGAGTGATTGGGTGGGTGGGTGAGTGAGTGGGTGGGTGGGTGAGTGAGTGGGTGAGTGAGTGGGTGAGTGAGTGACTGAGTGTGTGAGTGACTGAGTGAGTGAGTGACTGAGTGGGTGGGTGAGTGACTGACTGAGTGAGTGACTGAGTGGGTGGGTGAGTGAGTGACTGACTGAGTGAGTGAGTGACTGAGTGAGTGACTGAGTGAGTGGGTGACTGAGTGACTGAGTGAGTGACTGAGTGAGTGAGTGGGTGAGTGGGTGACTGAGTGACTGAGTGACTGAGTGAGTGACTGAGTGAGTGAGTGAGTGGGTGAGTGAGTGAGTGACTGAGTGAGTGAGTGGGTGAGTGGGTGGGTGGGTGAGTGAGTGGGTGAGTGAGTGGGTGGGTGAGCGACTGAGTGAGTGAGTGGCTGAGTGACTGAGTGAGTGATTGGGTGGGTGGGTGAGTGGGTGGGTGGGTGAGTGGGTGAGTGAGTGGGTGAGTGAGTGACTGAGTGTGTGAGTGACTGAGTGAGTGAGTGACTGAGTGGGTGGGTGAGTGACTGAGTGAGTGAGTGGGTGAGTGGGTTACTGAGTGACTGAGTGAGTGACTGAGTGAGTGAGTGAGTGAGTGACTGAGTGAGTGAGTGAGTGACTGAGTGAGTGACTGAGTGGGTGAGTGAGTGAGTGACTGAGTGAGTGAGTGACTGAGTGAGTGAGTGGGTGAGTGGGTGAGTGAGTGAGTGGGTGAGTGGGTGGGTGAGTGACTGAGTGAGTGACTGAGTGAGTGAGTGACTGAGTGGGTGGGTGAGCGACTGAGTGAGTGAGTGGCTGAGTGACTGAGTGAGTGATTGGGTGGGTGGGTGAGTGAGTGGGTGGGTGGGTGGGTGGGTGAGTGGGTGAGTGAGTGGGTGAGTGAGTGTGTGAGTGACTGAGTGTGTGAGTGACTGAGTGAGTGAGTGACTGAGTGGGTGGGTGAGTGAGTGACTGACTGAGTGAGTGAGTGACTGAGTGGGTGGGTGAGTGACTGACTGAGTGAGTGAGTGACTGAGTGAGTGACTGAGTGAGTGAGTGGGTGAGTGGGTGACTGAGTGACTGAGTGAGTGACTGAGTGAGTGACTGAGTGTGTGAGTGACTGAGTGAGTGAGTGAGTGACTGAGTGAGTGAGTGAGTGACTGAGTGGGTGGGTGAGTGAGAGAGTGAGTGAGTGACTGAGTGAGTGAGTGACTGAGTGAGTGGGTGAGTGAGTGGGTGACTGAGTGAGTGAGTGAGTGGGTGAGTGAGTGAGTGACTGAGTGAGTGACTGAGTGAGTGGGTGAGTGGGTGAGTGAGTGAGTGAGTGGGTGGGTGAGTGAGTGAGTGAGTGGGTGGGTGAGTGACTGAGTGAGTGACTGAGTGGGTGGGTGAGTGAGTGACTGAGTGAGTGACTGAGTGAGTGACTGAGTGAGTGAGTGACTGAGTGAGTGACTGAGTGGGTGAGTGAGTGAGTGACTGAGTGAGTGACTGAGTGAGTGACTGAGTGAGTGAGTGGGTGAGTGGGTGACTGAGTGACTGAGTGAGTGAGTGAGTGACTGAGTGAGTGAGTGACTGAGTGAGTGGGTGAGTGGGTGAGTGAGTGAGTGAGTGGGTGGGTGAGTGACTGAGTGAGTGACTGAGTGAGTGAGTGACTGAGTGAGTGATTGGGTGGGTGGGTGGGTGAGCAACTGACTGACTGAGTGATTGAGTGACTGAGCGACTGACTGAGTGAGTGACTGAGTGAGCGAGCGAGCGACTGACTGAGTGAGTGACTGAGTGAGCGAGCGAGCGACTGACTGAGTGAGTGACTGAGCGAGCGAGCAACTGACTGAGTGAGTGATTGACTGAGTGAGTGAGCGACTGAGTGAGTGAGCGAGCGACTGACTGAGTGAGTGACTGAGCGAGCAACTGACTGAGTGAGTGACTGAGTGACTGAGTGACTGAGTGGGTGAATGAGTGACTGAGCGAGCGAGCGAGCAACTGACTGACTGAGTGAGTGATTGACTGAGTGAGTGAGTGACTGACTGAGTGAGTGAGTGGGTGAGTGGGTGACTGAGTGAGTGACTGAGTGAGTGAGTGAGTGACTGAGTGAGTGAGTGACTGAGTGAGTGAGTGGGTGAGTGGGTGAATGAGTGACTGAGCGAGCGAGCAACTGACTGACTGAGTGAGTGATTGACTGAGTGAGTGAGTGACTGAGTGAGTGAGTGAGTGAGTGACTGAGTGAGTGACTGAGTGAGTGAGTGAGTGAGTGACTGAGTGAGTGACTGAGTGAGTGAGTGAGTGAGTGAGTGACTGAGTGAGTGAGTGAGTGGGTGACTGAGTGACTGAGTGACTGAGTGAGTGAGTGAGTGACTGAGTGAGTGAGTGAGTGACTGAGTGAGTGAGTGACTGAGTGAGTGAGTGGGTGACTGAGTGAGTGAGTGAGTGACTGAGTGAGCGAGCGACTGAGTGAGTGAGTGACTGAGCGAGCGAGCGAGCGACTGACTGAGTGAGTGACTGAGCGAGCAACTGACTGACTGAGTGATTGAGTGACTGAGCAACTGACTGAGTGAGTGACTGAGTGAGCGAGCGAGCAACTGACTGACTGAGCGAGCGACTGACTGAGTGAGTGATTGACTGAGTGAGTGAGTGACTGAGTGAGCGAGCAACTGACTGACTGAGTGAGTGAGTGATTGACTGAGTGAGTGAGTGGGTGAGTGGGTGACTGAGTGACTGAGTGAGTGACTGAGTGAGTGAGTGAGTGACTGAGTGAGTGAGTGAGTGACTGAGTGAGTGAGTGGGTGAGTGAGTGAGTGAGTGAGTGACTGAGTGAGTGACTGAGTGAGTGAGTGAGTGACTGAGTGAGTGAGTGGGTGAGTGAGTGAGTGACTGAGTGAGTGAGTGGGTGAATGAGTGAGTGACTGAGTGAGTGAGTGACTGAGTGAGTGAGTGAGTGATTGACTGAGTGAGTGAGTGATTGACTGAGTGAGTGAGTGAGCGACTGAGTGAGTGAGTGACTGAGTGAGTGAGTGAGTGGGTGAGTGGGTGAATGAGTGACTGAGCGAGCGAGCGAGCAACTGACTGACTGAGTGAGTGATTGACTGAGTGAGTGAGTGACTGAGTGAGTGAGTGACTGAGTGAGTGAGTGAGTGACTGAGTGAGTGAGTGAGTGACTGAGTGAGTGAGTGATTGACTGAGTGAGTGAGTGACTGAGTGAGTGAGTGAGTGACTGAGTGAGTGACTGAGTGAGTGAGTGAGTGACTGAGTGAGTGAGTGAGTGGGTGACTGAGTGACTGAGTGAGTGACTGAGTGAGTGAGTGAGTGACTGAGTGAGTGAGTGACTGAGTGAGTGAGTGACTGAGTGAGTGAGTGACTGAGTGAGTGAGTGAGTGACTGAGTGAGTGAGTGACTGAGTGAGTGAGTGAGCGACTGAGTGAGCGAGCGACTGACTGAGTGAGTGAGCGAGCAACTGACTGAGTGAGTGAGCGACTGAGTGAGCGAGCGAGCGACTGAGTGAGTGACTGAGTGAGTGATTGACTGAGTGAGCGAGCGACTGACTGACTGAGTGAATGAGTGACTGAGTGAGTGAGCGAGCAACTGACTGACTGAGTGAGTGATTGACTGAGTGAGTGAGTGAGCGACTGAGCGAGCGAGCGACTGACTGAGTGAGTGAGTGATTGACTGAGTGAGTGAGTGAGCGACTGAGTGAGCGACTGACTGAGTGAGTGAGCAACTGACTGACTGAGTGAGTGATTGACTGAGTGAGTGAGTGAGTGACTGACTGAGTGAGTGAGTGGGTGAGTGGGTGACTGAGTGACTGAGTGAGTGACTGAGTGAGTGAGTGAGTGACTGAGTGAGTGACTGACTGAGTGAGTGAGCAACTGACTGACTGAGTGAGTGATTGACTGAGTGAGTGAGTGAGTGACTGACTGAGTGAGTGAGTGGGTGAGTGGGTGACTGAGTGACTGAGTGAGTGACTGAGTGAGTGAGTGATTGACTGAGTGAGTGAGTGAGCGACTGAGCGAGCGAGCGAGCAACTGACTGACTGAGTGAGTGATTGACTGAGTGAGTGAGTGAGTGACTGACTGAGTGAGTGAGTGGGTGAGTGGGTGACTGAGTGACTGAGTGAGTGACTGAGTGAGTGAGTGAGTGAGTGACTGAGTGAGTGAGTGAGTGAGTGACTGAGTGAGTGAGTGGGTGAGTGAGTGAGTGACTGAGCGAGCGAGCGAGCAACTGACTGACTGAGTGAGTGATTGACTGAGTGAGTGAGTGACTGAGTGAGTGAGTGAGTGATTGACTGAGTGAGTGAGTGATTGACTGAGTGAGTGAGTGAGCAACTGACTGAGTGAGTGAGTGAGTGAGTGACTGAGTGAGTGAGTGGGTGAGTGGGTGAATGAGTGACTGAGCGAGCGAGCGAGCAACTGACTGAGTGAGTGAGTGATTGACTGAGTGAGTGAGTGAGCGACTGAGTGAGCGAGCGAGCGACTGACTGAGTGAGCGACTGAGTGAGCGAGCAACTGACTGGCTGAGTGAGTGATTGACTGAGTGAGTGAGTGACTGAGTGAGTGAGCGAGCAACTGACTGACTGAGTGAGTGATTGACTGAGTGAGTGAGTGAGTGGGTGAGTGGGTGAATGAGTGACTGAGTGAGTGACTGAGTGAGCGAGCAACTGACTGAGTGAGTGAATGAGTGACTGAGTGAGTGAGTGAGTGGGTGAGTGGGTGAATGAGTGACTGAGTGAGCGACTGAGTGAGCGAGCAACTGACTGACTGAGTGAGTGATTGACTGAGTGAGTGAGTGAGTGACTGACTGAGTGAGTGAGTGATTGACTGAGTGAGTGAGTGAGTGACTGACTGAGTGAGTGATTGACTGAGTGAGTGAGTGAGTGATTGACTGAGTGAGTGAGTGATTGACTGAGTGAGTGAGTGAGCGACTGAGTGAGTGAGTGACTGAGTGAGTGAGTGAGTGGGTGAGTGGGTGAATGAGTGACTGAGCGAGCGAGCGAGCAACTGACTGACTGAGTGAGTGATTGACTGAGTGAGTGAGCGACTGAGTGAGCGAGCGAGCGACTGACTGAGTGAGTGAGTGAGCGACTGAGTGAGTGAGTGAGCGACTGAGTGAGCAACTGACTGAGTGAGTGAGTGATTGACTGAGTGAGTGAGTGAGCGACTGAGTGAGTGAGTGAGTGACTGAGTGAGTGAGTGAGTGGGTGAGTGGGTGAATGAGTGACTGAGCGAGCGAGCGAGCAACTGACTGAGTGAGTGAGTGATTGACTGAGTGAGTGAGTGAGCGACTGAGTGAGCGAGCGAGCGACTGACTGAGTGAGTGAGCGAGCAACTGACTGACTGAGTGAGTGATTGACTGACTGAGTGAGTGAGCGACTGAGTGAGCGAGCGAGCGACTGACTGAGTGAGCGACTGAGTGAGCGAGCAACTGACTGGCTGAGTGAGTGATTGACTGAGTGAGTGAGTGATTGACTGAGTGAGTGAGTGAGTGACTGACTGAGTGAGTGAGTGGGTGAGTGGGTGACTGAGTGACTGAGTGAGTGACTGAGTGAGTGAGTGAGTGACTGAGTGAGTGAGTGGGTGAGTGAGTGAGTGACTGAGCGAGCGAGCGAGCAACTGACTGACTGAGTGAGTGATTGACTGAGTGAGTGAGTGACTGAGTGAGTGAGTGAGTGACTGAGTGAGTGACTGAGTGAGTGAGTGACTGAGTGAGTGAGTGAGTGGGTGACTGAGTGACTGAGTGAGTGACTGAGTGAGTGAGTGAGTGACTGAGTGAGTGAGTGAGTGACTGAGTGAGTGAGTGACTGAGTGAGTGAGTGACTGAGTGAGTGAGTGATTGACTGAGTGAGTGAGTGAGCGACTGAGTGAGCGAGCGAGCGACTGACTGAGTGAGTGAGCGAGCAACTGACTGAGTGAGTGAGTGATTGACTGAGTGAGTGAGTGAGCAACTGACTGAGTGAGTGAGTGAGTGACTGAGTGAGTGAGTGGGTGAGTGGGTGAATGAGTGACTGAGCGAGCGAGCGAGCAACTGACTGAGTGAGTGAGTGATTGACTGAGTGAGCGAGCGAGCGACTGACTGAGTGAGCGACTGAGTGAGCGAGCAACTGACTGGCTGAGTGAGTGATTGACTGAGTGAGTGAGTGAGTGACTGAGTGAGTGAGCGAGCAACTGACTGACTGAGTGAGTGATTGACTGAGTGAGTGAGTGAGTGGGTGAGTGGGTGAATGAGTGACTGAGTGAGTGAGTGAGCGAGCAACTGACTGAGTGAGTGAATGAGTGACTGAGTGAGTGAGTGAGTGGGTGAGTGGGTGAATGAGTGACTGAGTGAGCGACTGAGTGAGCGAGCAACTGACTGACTGAGTGAGTGATTGACTGAGTGAGTGAGTGAGTGACTGAGTGAGTGAGTGATTGACTGAGTGAGTGAGTGAGTGACTGACTGAGTGAGTGAGTGATTGACTGAGTGAGTGAGTGAGTGATTGACTGAGTGAGTGAGTGATTGACTGAGTGAGTGAGTGAGTGGGTGAGTGGGTGAATGAGTGACTGAGCGAGCGAGCGAGCAACTGACTGACTGAGTGAGTGATTGACTGAGTGAGTGAGTGAGCGACTGAGTGAGCGAGCGAGCGACTGACTGAGTGAGTGAGTGAGCGACTGAGTGAGTGAGTGAGCAACTGACTGAGTGAGTGAGTGAGTGAGCAACTGACTGAGTGAGTGAGTGATTGACTGAGTGAGTGAGTGAGCGACTGAGTGAGTGAGTGAGTGACTGAGTGAGTGAGTGAGCAACTGACTGAGTGAGTGAGTGATTGACTGAGTGAGTGAGTGAGCGACTGAGTGAGTGGGTGAATGAGTGACTGAGCGAGCGAGCGAGCAACTGACTGAGTGAGTGAGTGATTGACTGAGTGAGTGAGTGAGTGACTGAGTGAGCGAGCGAGCGACTGACTGAGTGAGCGACTGAGTGAGCGAGCAACTGACTGGCTGAGTGAGTGATTGACTGAGTGAGTGAGTGAGCGACTGAGTGAGTGAGTGAGCGAGCAACTGACTGAGTGAGTGAGTGATTGACTGAGTGAGTGAGTGAGTGGGTGAGTGAGCGAGCGAGCAACTGACTGAGTGAGTGAGTGAGTGATTGACTGAGTGAGTGAGTGAGCAACTGACTGAGTGAGTGAGTGAGTGACTGAGTGAGTGAGTGGGTGAGTGGGTGAATGAGTGACTGAGCGAGCGAGCGAGCGAGCAACTGACTGAGTGAGTGAGTGATTGACTGAGTGAGTGAGTGAGCGACTGAGTGAGCGAGCGAGCGACTGACTGAGTGAGCGACTGAGTGAGCGAGCAACTGACTGGCTGAGTGAGTGATTGACTGAGTGAGTGAGTGAGTGACTGAGTGAGTGAGCGAGCAACTGACTGACTGAGTGAGTGATTGACTGAGTGAGTGAGTGAGTGGGTGAGTGGGTGAATGAGTGACTGAGTGAGTGACTGAGTGAGCGAGCAACTGACTGAGTGAGTGAATGAGTGACTGAGTGAGTGAGTGAGTGGGTGAGTGGGTGAATGAGTGACTGAGTGAGCGACTGAGTGAGCGAGCAACTGACTGACTGAGTGAGTGATTGACTGAGTGAGTGAGTGAGTGACTGACTGAGTGAGTGAGTGATTGACTGAGTGAGTGAGTGAGTGACTGACTGAATGAGTGAGTGATTGACTGAGTGAGTGAGTGAGTGATTGACTGAGTGAGTGAGTGATTGACTGAGTGAGTGAGTGAGTGGGTGAGTGGGTGAATGAGTGACTGAGCGAGCGAGCGAGCAACTGACTGACTGAGTGAGTGATTGACTGAGTGAGTGAGTGAGCGACTGAGTGAGCGAGCGAGCGACTGACTGAGTGAGTGAGTGAGTGAGCGACTGAGTGAGTGAGTGAGCGACTGAGTGAGCAACTGACTGAGTGAGTGAGTGATTGACTGAGTGAGTGAGTGAGCGACTGAGTGAGTGAGTGAGTGACTGAGTGAGTGAGTGAGTGGGTGAGTGGGTGAATGAGTGACTGAGCGAGCGAGCGAGCAACTGACTGAGTGAGTGAGTGATTGACTGAGTGAGTGAGTGAGCGACTGAGTGAGCGAGCGAGCGACTGACTGAGTGAGTGAGCGAGCAACTGACTGACTGAGTGAGTGATTGACTGACTGAGTGAGTGAGCGACTGAGTGAGCGAGCGAGCGACTAACTGAGTGAGCGACTGAGTGAGCGAGCAACTGACTGGCTGAGTGAGTGATTGACTGAGTGAGTGAGTGAGCGACTGAGTGAGCGAGCGAGCGACTGACTGAGTGAGTGAGCGAGCAACTGACTGACTGAGTGAGTGATTGACTGACTGAGTGAGTGAGCGACTGAGTGAGCGAGCGAGCGACTGACTGAGTGAGCGACTGAGTGAGCGAGCAACTGACTGACTGAGTGAGTGATTGACTGAGTGAGTGAGTGAGCGACTGAGTGAGCGAGCGAGCGACTGACTGAGTGAGTGAGCGAGCAACTGACTGACTGAGTGAATGATTGACTGAGTGAGCGAGCGAGCAACTGACTGACTGAGTGAGTGACTGACTGAGTGAGCGAGCGAGCGACTGACTGAGTGAGCGAGCGAGCAACTGACTGAGTGAGTGAATGAGTGACTGAGTGAGCGAGCGAGCAACTGACTGACTGAGTGAGTGACTGACTGAGTGAGCGAGCGAGCAACTGACTGAGTGAGTGAGTGGGTGAGTGGGTGACTGAGTGACTGAGTGAGTGACTGAGTGAGTGAGTGGGTGAGTGGGTGAATGAGTGACTGAGCGAGCGAGCGAGCAACTGACTGACTGAGTGAGTGATTGACTGAGTGAGTGATTGACTGAGTGAGTGATTGACTGAGTGAGTGATTGACTGAGTGAGTGAGTGACTGAGTGAGTGAGCGAGCGACTGACTGAGTGAGTGACTGAGCGAGCAACTGACTGACTGAGCGATTGAGTGACTGAGCAACTGACTGAGCGAGCAACTGACTGACTGAGTGAGTGATTGACTGAGTGAGTGAGTGAGCGACTGAGTGAGCGAGCGAGCGACTGACTGAGTGAGTGATTGACTGAGTGAGTGAGTGAGCGACTGAGTGAGCGAGCGAGCGACTGACTGAGTGAGTGAGCGAGCAACTGACTGAGTGAGTGATTGACTGAGTGAGTGAGTGAGTGAGTGACTGACTGAGTGAGTGACTGAGTGAGTGAGTGAGTGACTGAGTGAGTGAGTGATTGACTGAGTGAGTGAGTGGGTGACTGAGTGAGTGAGTGAGTGAGTGACTGAGTGAGTGGGTGAGTGAGTGACTGAGTGAGTGAGTGACTGAGTGAGTGAGTGGGTGAGTGGGTGACTGAGTGACTGAGTGAGTGACTGAGTGAGTGAGTGAGTGACTGAGTGAGTGAGTGACTGAGTGAGTGAGTGGGTGAGTGGGTGAATGAGTGACTGAGTGAGCGACTGAGTGAGCGAGCGAGCGACTGACTGAGTGAGCGAGCGAGCAACTGACTGACTGAGTGAGTGATTGACTGAGTGAGTGAGTGACTGAGTGAGTGAGTGAGTGACTGAGTGAGTGAGTGACTGAGTGAGTGGGTGACTGAGTGACTGAGTGAGTGACTGAGTGAGTGAGTGAGTGGGTGAGTGGGTGAATGAGTGACTGAGCGAGCGAGCGAGCAACTGACTGACTGAGTGAGTGAGTGACTGAGTGAGTGAGTGAGTGACTGAGTGAGTGACTGAGTGAGTGAGTGAGTGACTGAGTGAGTGAGTGACTGAGTGAGTGAGTGAGTGACTGAGTGAGTGACTGAGTGAGTGAGTGACTGAGTGAGTGAGTGAGTGGGTGACTGAGTGACTGAGTGAGTGACTGAGTGAGTGAGTGACTGAGTGAGTGAGTGACTGAGTGAGTGAGTGAGTGACTGAGTGAGTGGGTGACTGAGTGACTGAGTGAGTGACTGAGTGAGTGAGTGAGTGACTGAGTGAGTGAGTGACTGAGTGAGTGAGTGGGTGAGTGGGTGAATGAGTGACTGAGCGAGCGAGCGAGCAACTGACTGACTGAGTGAGTGAGTGACTGAGTGAGCGAGCGAGCGACTGACTGAGTGAGTGAGTGAGCGACTGAGTGAGTGACTGAGTGGGTGAGTGGGTGAATGAGTGACTGAGCGAGCGAGCGAGCAACTGACTGACTGAGTGAGTGACTGAGTGAGTGAGTGACTGAGTGAGCGAGCGAGCGACTGACTGACTGACTGAGTGAGTGAGTGACTGAGTGAGCGAGCGAGCGACTGACTGAGTGAGTGAGTGACTGAGTGAGCGAGCGACTGACTGAGTGAGTGAGCGAGCAACTGACTGAGTGAGTGAGTGAGCGACTGAGTGAGTGATTGAGTGAGTGAGTGAGTGACTGAGTGAGTGAGTGAGTGAGTGACTGACTGAGTGAGTGAGCGAGCGACTGAGTGAGTGGGTGACTGAGTGACTGAGTGAGTGACTGAGTGAGTGAGTGAGTGACTGAGTGAGTGAGTGACTGAGTGAGCGAGCGAGCGACTGACTGAGTGAGTGAGCGAGCAACTGACTGAGTGAGTGAGTGAGCGACTGAGTGAGTGATTGAGTGAGTGAGTGAGTGACTGAGTGAGTGAGTGATTGACTGACTGAGTGAGTGAGCGAGCGACTGAGTGAGTGGGTGACTGAGTGACT
>NW_027621517.1:50291-90291 GCF_964198595.1 Lampetra fluviatilis | reverse complement strand
AGCCTAGTCTCACATGGTCCTTGAAGTTGATTGGTCCACACCCGAGACAGCTTTCCTTAGAGCCTAGTCTCACATGGTCCTTGAAGTTGATTGGTCCACACCCGAGACAGCTTTCCTTAGAGCCTAGTCTCAGTGGTCCTTGAAGTTGATTGGTCCACACCCGAGACAGCTTTCCTTAGAGCCTAGTCTCCATTGGTGTTGGACCAGATGACGCCAAAAGGCGCACAACTCAAAGACAGCGTCACTATCAGAGTATTGAGAACTCGGGGTGAGGCATTTACACTATGAGACATCTTCTTTACCAGTGGCAAAATATAGTGATAGGTTTTTACCCTTTCAACTGGTACGAAGACTGACACCTTTATATCATTATCATCATCATCAGAGGTGTTTCTTTTTGTTTGCATTTCGACTGCTTGTGTTGTGGTTATTGCAAACATGATACTGCCTTGTATAAAGGTGTCAGTCTTCGTACCAGTTGAAAGGGTAAAAACCTATCACTATATAGGCAGAGTCGTCATGGCGACGGGCATCGTTGTTGTCATGGCGACGGGCATCGTGTCGTCGTCATGGCGACGGGGCATCGTTGTTGTCATGGCGATGGGCATCGCCATCAGTCACAGCGACAATCATCATCCGCCCTCTCCCCCCCCCTCCCCCCTCCCCCAGCTCACGTATCCTCGAGGAATATCCGTGGAGTCGGCCTCCGTCACCGCCTCCGTAGCCGCGGTGACCGTAGCCGCGGTGACCGTAGCCGCGGTGACGGTAGCCGCGGCGACCGCCTCCTCCTCCTCTGCGTGTCCCACGAGGCGGCGAATCTTGAGGCTGAGAGACTCAATAGTCGTCGTGTGCGGGTCCCGACCAGCGGCGTCGTGGTGGAGTCGAGGCGGACGCGGCGTCGGAAGAAGACGAACGCCGGGAGGGAGACGGCCTCCATCGCCTCAGGCGACGACGATGAGGGGGACGACGGGTTTGGTAGCGCGACGCCGTGAGTGGTTGCCAAGGTCTAGAGGGGAGGGGAGGGAGGAGAGGGGAGGAGAGTGGAGAGGTTATGGGTGAGTGGGTGGGTGAGTGGGTGGGTGGATGGGTGAGTGGGTGGGTGAGTGGGTGGGTGGGTGGGTGGATGGTGTGGGTGGGTGTGGGTGAGTGAGTGGGTGAGTGGGTGGGTGAGTGGATGAGTGAGCGAGTGAGTGGGTGAAGTGAGCGAGTGAGTGGGTGTGTGAATGGGTCAGTGAGTGAGTGGGTGACGATGATGATGATGATGATGAGGGGGACGACGGGTTTGGTAGCGCGATGCCGTGAGTGGTTGCCAAGGTCTAGAGGGGAGGGGAGGGAGGAGAGGGAGAGTTATGGGTGGGTAGGTGGGTGAGTGAGTGGGTGGATGAGTGAGCGAGTGAGTGAGTGAAGTGAGCGAGTGAGTGAGTGAGTGAGTGTGTGAATGAGTCAGTGGGTGTGTGTGAGTGAGTGGGTGAGTGAGTGGGTGAGTGTGTGAATGAGTCAGTGGGTGTGTGAGTGAGTGAGTGGGTGAATGAGTGGGTGAGTGGGTGTGTGAATGGGTCAGTGGGTGAGTGGATGAGTGAGTGAGTGAGTGTGTGAATGAGTCAGTGGGTGTGTGAGTGAGTGAGTGGGTGAGTGTGTGAATGAGTCAGTGGGTGTGTGAGTGAGTGAGTGGGTGAATGAGTGGGGTGAGTGGGTGTGTGAATGGGTCAGTGGGTGAGTGGATGAGTGAGTGAGTGAGTAGATGGGTGGGTGGGTGAGTGAGCGAGAGTGAGTGAGTGAGTGTGTGAATGAGTCAGTGGGTGTGTGTGAGTGAGTGGGTGAGTGAGTGGGTGAGTGTGTGAATGAGTCAGTGGGTGTGTGAGTGAGTGAGTGGGTGAATGAGTGGGTGAGTGGGTGTGTGAATGGGTCAGTGGGTGAGTGGATCAGTGAGTGAGTGAGTAGATGGGTGGGTGGGTGAGTGAGTGGTGTGAGTGAGTGAGCGAGTGGGTGAGTGAGTGAGCGAGTGGGTGGGTGAGTGAGTGGGTGGGTGTGTGAATGGGTCAGTGGGTGAGTGAGTGGGTGAGTGGATGAGTCAGTGGGTGTGTGAGTGAGTGAGTGGGTGAGTGAGTGGGGTGGGTGAGTGGGTGGGTGGGTGAGTGGGTGGGTGGTGTGGGTGAGTGAGTGGGTGGATGAGTCAGTGGGTGAGTGAGTGGGTGAGTGGGTGGGTGTGTGAGTGAGTGAGTGGGTGAGTGAGTGGGTGGGTGAGTGAGTGGGTGAGTGAGTGAGTGAGCGAGTGGGTGAGTGAGTGGGTGTGGGCGATGATGATGATGATGACGATGATGATGAGGGGGACGACGGGTTTGGTAGCGCGACGCCGTGAGTGGTTGCCAAGGTCTAGGGGGGGAGGGAAGGAAGGGAGGGAGGAGAGGGAGAGTTATGGGTGAGTGGGTGGGTGGGTGGGTGGATGGGTGGATGGGTGGATGGGTGGATGGGTGAGTGAGTGGGTGGGTGGGTGGGTGAGTGAGTGAGTGGGTGGGTGGGTAGATGGGTGATTGGGTGGGTGGGTAGGTGGGTAGGTGGGTGGGTGAGTGGGTGAAGTGAGCGAGTGAGTGAGTGAGTGGATGAGTCAGTGGGTGTGTGAGTGAGTGAGTGGGTGGGTGAGTGGGTGGGTGAGTGGGTGGGTGGGTGAGTGGGTGGGTGGGTAGATGGGTGATTGGGTGGGTGGGTGGGTAGGTGGGTAGGTGGGTGGGTGAGTGGGGTGAGTGAGCGAGTGAGTGAGTGAGTGGATGAGTCAGTGGGTGTGTGAGTGAGTGGGTGGGGTGAGTGAGTGGGTGGATGAGTCAGTGGGTGAGTGAGTGGGTGAGTGGGTGGGTGAGTGGGTGGATGAGTCAGTGGGTGAGTGAGTGGGTGAGTGGGTGGGTGAGTGGGTGAGTGGGTGGATGAGTCAGTGGGTGAGTGAGTGGGGTGGGTGAGTGGGTGGGTGGGTGGGTGGGTGAGTGGGTGGGTGGGTGGGTGAGTGGGTGGGTGGGTGGGTGAGTGGGTGGGGTGGGTGGGTGGGTGAGTGGGGTGGGTGGGTGAGTGGGGTGAGTGGGTGGGTGGGTGAGTGGGTGAGTGGGTGAGTGGGTGAGTGGGTGAGTGGGTGGGTGGGTGAGTGGGTGGGTGGGTGGGTGGGTGAGTGGGTGAGTGGGTGGGTGGGTGAGTGGGTGGGTGGGTGGGTGAGTGGGTGAGTGGGTGGGTGGGTGGGTGAGTGGGTGGGTGAGTGGGTGAGTGGGTGGGTGGGTGGGTGGGTGAGTGGGTGAGTGGGTGGGTGGGTGAGTGGGTGGGTGGGTGGGTGAGTGGGTGGGTGGGTGGGTGAGTGGGTGGGTGGGTGGGTGAGTGGGTGAGTGGGTGGGTGGTGTGGGTGGGTGAGTGGGGTGGGGTGAGTGGGTGAGTGGGTGGGTGGGTGAGTGGGTGGTGGGTGGTGGGTGGGTGAGTGGGTGAGTGGGTGGGTGGGGTGGGGTGAGTGGGGTGGGTGGGTGAGTGGGTGAGTGGGTGGGTGGGTGGGTGGGTGAGTGGGTGGGTGAGTGGGTGAGTGGTGGTGGGTGGGTGGGTGGGTGGGTGGGTGGGTGAGTGGGTGGGTGGGTGAGTGGGTGAGTGGGTGGGGTGAGTGGGTGGGTGGGTGGGTGGGTGGGTGAGTGGGTGGGTGGGTGGGTGAGTGGGTGAGTGGGTGGGTGGTGTGGGTGGGTGGGTGAGTGGGTGGGTGGGTGGGTGAGTGGGTGAGTGGGTGGGTGGGTGAGTGGGTGGGTGGGTGGGTGAGTGGGGTGAGTGGGTGAGTGGGTGGGTGGGTGGGTGAGTGGGTGGGTGGGTGGGTGAGGTGGGTGAGTGGGGTGGGTGGGTGAGTGGGTGGGTGGTGGGTGGGTGAGTGAGTGAGTGAGTGGGTGGTGTGAGCGAAGTGAGTGAGCGAGTGGGTGGGTGAGTGGGTGAGTGAGTGGATGAGTGAGTGAGTGGGTGGGTGGGTGGGTGGGTGGGTGAGTGGGTGAGTGGGTGGGTGGGTGGGTGAGTGGGTGGGTGGAGTGGGGTGTGTGAATGGGTCAGTGGGTGAGTGAGTGAGTGGGTGGGTGGGTGAGTGGGTGGGTGGGTGAGTGGGTGGGTGGGTGGGTGGGTGTGTGAATGGGTCAGTGGGTGAGTGAGTGAGTGGGTGGGTGGGTGAGTGGGTGGGTGGGTGAGTGGGTGGTGGGTGGGTGGGTGGGTGGGTGAGTGGGTGAGTGGGTGGGGTGAGTGGGTGGGTGAGTGGGTGAGTGGGTGAGTGGGTGGGTGGGTGGGTGAGTGGTGTGGGTGGGTGGGTGGGTGTGTGAATGGGTCAGTGGGTGAGTGGGTGGGTGGGTGAGTGGGTGGGTGGGTGGGTGGGTGAGTGGGTGGGTGGGTGGGTGAGTGGGTGAGTGGGTGGTGGGTGAGTGGGTGGGTGAGCGAGTGAGTGAGCGAGTGGGTGGGTGAGTGGGTGAGTGAGTGGATGAGTGAGTGAGTGGGTGGGTGGGTGGGTGTGTGAATGGGTCAGTGGGTGAGTGAGTGAGTGGGTGGGTGGGTGAGTGGGTGGGTGGGTGAGTGGGTGGGTGGGTGGGTGGGTGGGTGAGTGGGTGAGTGAGTGGTGGGTGAGTGGGTGGGTGAGTGGGTGAGTGGGTGAGTGGGTGGGTGGGTGGGTGGGTGGGTGAGTGGGTGGGTGAGTGGGTGAGTGAGTGAGTGGGTGAGTGGGTGGGTGAGTGGGTGGGTGGGTGGGTGAGTGGGTGGGTGGGTGGGTGAGTGAGTGAGTGAGTGGGTGGGTGAGTGAGTGAGTGGGTGGGTGAGTGAGTGAGTGGGTGGGTGAGTGAGTGAGTGGGTGGGTGAGTGAGTGAGTGAGTGGGTGGGTGAGTGAGTGAGTGAGTGGGTGGGTGAGTGGGTGAGTGAGTGGGTGGGTGAGTGGGTGAGTGGGTGGGTGGGTGGGTGAGTGAGTGAGTGGGTGGGTGAGTGAGTGAGTGGGTGGGTGAGTGAGTGAGTGAGTGGGTGGGTGAGTGAGTGAGTGAGTGGGTGGGTGAGTGGGTGAGTGGGTGGGTGGGTGAGTGAGTGAGTGGGTGGGTGAGTGAGTGAGTGGGTGGGTGAGTGAGTGAGTGAGTGGGTGGGTGAGTGGGTGAGTGGGTGGGTGGGTGAGTGAGTGAGTGAGTGGGTGGGTGAGTGGGTGAGTGGGTGGATGGGTGGGTGAGTGGGTGGGTGAGTGGGTGGGTGGGTGAGTGAGTGGGTGGGTGAGTGAGTGAGTGGGTGGGTGAGTGAGTGAGTGAGTGGGTGGGTGAGTGGGTGAGTCAGTGGGTGAGTGGATGAGTGAGTGGGTGAGTGAGTGTGTGAGTGGGTGAGTGGATGAGTGAGTGAGTGAGTGGGTGAGTGTGTGAGTGGGTGAGTGAGTGGGTGAGTGTGTGAGTGGGTGTGTGAGTGGGTAGATGGGTGAGTGAGTGGGTGGATGGGAGACATGATGAGAGGGTTAGAACAAGCGCCATTCGCCACTAAGTGGCGGTGACGTCACCACGACGCACCTACACACACACACGCACACACCTACACACACACACGCACACACCTACACACACACACGCACACACCTACACACACACACGCACACACCTACACACACACACGCACACACCTACACACACACACGCACACACCTACACACACACACGCACACACCTACACACACACACGCACACACCTACACACACACACACCTACACACACTACACACACACCTACACACACACACGCACACACCTACACACACACACGCACACACCTACACACACACACGCACACACCTACACACACACACGCACACACCTACACACACACACGCACACACCTACACACACACACGCACACACCTACACACACACACGCACACACCTACACACACACACGCACACACCTACACACACACACACCTACACACACTACACACACACCTACACACACACACGCACACACCTACACACACACACGCACACACCTACACACACACACGCACACACCTACACACACACACGCACACACCTACACACACACACGCACACACCTACACACACACACGCACACACCTACACACACACACGCACACACCTACACACACACACGCACACACCTACACACACACGCACACACCTACACACACACGCACACACCTACACACACACACGCACACACCTACACACACACACGCACACACCTACACACACACACGCACACACCTACACACACTACACACACACCTACACACACACACGCACACACCTACACACACACACGCACACACCTACACACACTACACACACACCTACACACACACACGCCTACACACACACACACCTACACACACACACACACGCACACACCTACACACACACACACCTACACACACACACACCTACACACACACACCTACACACACGCACACCTACACACACACACACCTACACACACACACACCTACACACACGCACACACCTACACACACACACACGTGGTGGTGCCAGGCTAGGTGCACGTCGCCACGCACCCGGCACTGATCGATGTCCACCTCTAGGAAGACGACGTCTGGGAACGTGGCGGAGAGTTGGGTCAGAATAGCGGGAACAGCCTCACAGGATGCACTCCTAGAGACACACAGAGACACACACAGAGAGACACACAGTGAGACACACACACAGAGACACACACAGAGACACACAGAGACACACACAGAGAGACACACAGTGAGACACACAGTGAGACACACAGTGAGACACACAGAGACACACACACAGAGACACACACAGTGACACACAGTGAGACACACACACAGTGACACACACAGAGACACACAGAGACACACACACAGTGACACACACACAGTGGCACACAGTGAGACACACACACAGTGACACACACAGAGAGACACACAGTGAGACACACAGAGACACACACACAGTGACACACACACAGTGGCACACAGTGAGACACACACACAGTGACACACACAGAGAGACACACAGTGAGACACACAGAGACACACACACAGTGACACACACAGAGACACACAGAGACACACACACAGTGACACACACAGAGACACACAGAGACACACACACAGAGACACACAGTGAGACACACACAGTGACACACAGTGAGACACACAGAGACACACACACAGAAACACACAGTGAGACACACACACAGAGACACACAGAGACACACACACAGAGACACACAGAGACACACACACAGAGACACACAGTGAGACACACACACAGAGACACACACACAGAAACACACAGTGACACACACAGAGACACACACAGAGACACACACAGAGACACACAGAGACACACACACAGTGACACACACACAGTGACACACACAGAGACACACACAGAGACACACACACAGAGACACACACACAGTGACACACACACAGTGACACACACAGAGACACACAGAGACACACACACAGTGACACACACAGAGACACACACAGAGACACACAGTGACACACACAGAGACACACAGTGAGACACACACACAGTGACACACAGTGACACACACAGAGACACACACAGTGACACACACAGAGACACACACAGAGACACACACAGAGACACACACAGAGACACACACACAGTGACACACACAGAGACACACACAGTGACACACACAGAGACACACACACAGACACACAGAGACACACACAGAGACACACACAGAGACACACACAGAGACACACACACAGTGACACACACAGAGACACACACAGAGACACACAGAGACACACACAGAGACACACAGAGACACACACAGAGACACACACACAGAGACACACAGTGAGACACACACACAGAGACACACACAGAGACACACACACAGTGACACACACAGAGACAGACAGAGACACACACACAGAGACACACAGTGAGACACACACAGTGACACACACAGAGACACACACAGAGACACACACAGAGACACACACAGAGACACACACACAGTGACACACACAGAGACACACACACAGTGACACACACAGAGACACACACACAGACACACAGAGACACACACAGAGACACACACAGTGACACACACAGAGACACACACACAGTGACACACACACAGTGACACACACAGAGACACACACAGAGACACACAGAGACACACACAGAGACACACACAGTGACACACACAGAGACACACACACAGTGACACACACAGAGACACACACAGAGACACACACACAGAGACACACACAGAGACACACACAGAGACACACACAGAGACACACAGAGACACACACACAGAGACACACAGTGAGACACACACACAGTGACACACACAGAGACACACACAGAGACACACACACAGTGACACACACAGAGACACACACACAGACACACAGAGACACACACAGAGAGACACACAGTGAGACACACACACAGTGACACACACAGAGACACACAGAGACACACACACAGTGACACACAGTGAGACACACACACAGAGACACACAGTGAGACACACACAGAGACACACACAGAGACACACACACAGTGACACACACAGAGACACACAGAGACACACACACAGTGACACACAGTGAGACACACACACAGAGACACACAGTGAGACACACACACAGAGACACACAGAGACACACACACAGAGACACACACAGAGACACACACACAGTGACACACACAGAGACACACAGAGACACACACACAGTGACACACAGTGAGACACACACACAGAGACACACAGTGAGACACACAGTGAGACACACAGAGACACACACACACAGAGACACACACAGAGACACACACACAGTGACACACACAGAGACACACAGAGACACACACACAGTGACACACAGTGAGACACACACACAGAGACACACACAGAGACACACACAGTGACACACACAGTGACACACACAGAGACACACACAGAGAGACACACAGTGAGACACACACACAGAGACACACACAGAGACACACAGTGAGACACACACACAGTGACACACACAGAGACACACAGTGAGACACACACACAGAGACACACACAGAGAGACACACAGTGAGACACACACACAGTGACACACACAGAGACACACAGTGAGACACACACACAGTGACACACACAGAGACACACACAGAGAGACACACAGTGAGACACACACACAGAGACACACACAGAGACACACAGAGACACACACAGAGACACACACACAGAGACACACACAGAGACACACACAGAGAGACACACAGTGAGACACACACAGAGACACACACAGAGACACACAGTGAGACACACAGAGACACACACAGACACACACAGAGACACACAGAGACACACACCCACACACACACACAGAGACACACACAGTGAGACACACACACAGACACACACCCACACACACACACACACAGAGACACACACACCCACACACACACAGAGACACACACAGAGACACACACAGACACACACACACAGAGACACACACAGAGACACACACAGAGACACACACAGACACACACACAGAGACACACAGTGAGACACACACAGAGACACACACAGTGAGACACACACAGAGACACACACAGAGACACACACAGACACACACACAGTGACACACACAGTGAGACACACACAGAGACACACACAGACACACACAGAGACACACACACAGAGAGACACACAGAGAGACACACAGAGACACACACAGTGACACACACAGACACACACACACATTGACACACACAGAGACACACACACAGAGAGACACACACAGAGACACACACAGACACACACACACAGAGACACACACACAGTGACACACACACACACACACAGTGAGACACACACAGAGACACACACACAGTGAGACACACACAGTGACACACACAGTGACACACACAGTGACACACAGTGAGACACACACAGTGACACACACACAGTGAGACACACACAGACACACACAGAGACACACACAGAGACACACACAGAGACACACACAGTGACACACACAGTGACACACACAGAGACACACACAGTGACACACACAGTGACACACACAGTGACACACACAGAGACACACACAGAGACACACACAGTGACACACACAGTGACACACACAGAGACACACACAGTGACACACACAGAGACACACACAGAGACACACACAGTTAGACACACACACACATACACACACAGTGACACACACACAGACACACACACAGTGACACACACAGAGACACACACAGAGACACACAGTGACACACACAGTGACACACACAGAGACACACACAGAGACACACACAGAGACACACACACAGAGACACACACAGAGACACACACACAGTGACACACACAGTGAGACACACACAGACACACACAGAGACACACACAGACACACACAGAGACACACACAGTGACACACACAGAGACACACACAGAGACACACACAGTGACACACACAGTGAGACACACACAGAGACACACACAGAGACACACACAGAGACACACACAGAGACACACAGTGAGACACACACACAGAGACACACACAGAGACACACAGAGACACACACAGAGACACACAGTGAGACACACACACAGTGACACACACAGAGACACACAGTGAGACACACACACAGTGACACACACAGAGACACACACAGTGACACACACAGTGACACACAGTGAGACACACACAGTGAGACACACACAGAGACACACACAGAGACACACACAGTGACACACACAGAGACACACAGAGACACACACAGTGACACACAGAGACACACACAGAGACACACACAGTGAGACACACACAGTGAGACACACACACAGTGACACACACAGAGACACACACAGAGACACACACACAGTGACACACACAGAGACACACAGAGACACACACAGAGAGACACACAGTGAGACACACACACAGTGACACACACAGAGACACACACACAGTGACACACACAGAGACACACAGAGACACACACAGAGAGACACAGAGACACACACAGAGAGACACACAGTGAGACACACACAGAGACACACACAGAGACACACAGTGAGACACACACACAGAGACACACAGTGAGACACACACAGAGACACACACAGAGACACACACAGTGAGACACACACAGTGAGACACACACAGACACACACACAGAGACACACACAGAGACACACACAGTGAGACACACAGTGAGACACACAGTGACACACACACAGTGACACACACAGAGACACACACAGAGACACACACAGTGAGACACACACAGAGAGACACACAGTGACACACACAGAGACACACACAGAGACACACACAGAGACACACACAGTGAGACACACAGTGACACACACACAGAGACACACACAGAGACACACACAGAGACACACACAGAGACACACACAGAGACACACACAGTGAGACACACAGTGACACACACAGAGACACACACAGAGACACACACAGTGAGACACACAGTGACACACACAGTGACACACACAAAGACACACACAGAGACACACACAGAGACACACACAGAGACACACACAGTGACACACACAGAGACACACACAGAGACACACACAGAGACACACACAGTGAGACACACAGAGAGACACACACAGAGACACACACAGTGACACACACAGAGACACACACAGAGACACACAGTGAGACACACAGAGACACACACAGAGACACACACAGTGACACACACAGAGACACACACACACAGAGAGACACACACAGAGACACACAGAGACACACACAGAGACACACAGAGACACACACACAGAGACACACAGTGAGACACACACACAGTGACACACACAGAGACACACACAGAGACACACACAGAGACACACACAGAGACACACAGAGACACACGCACAGAGACACACAGAGACACACACACAGAGACACAGAGACACACACAGTGAGACACACACACAGAGACACACACAGTGAGACACACACACAGAGACACAGAGACACACACAGTGAGACACACACACAGTGACACACACAGAGACACACACAGTGAGACACACACACAGTGACACACACAGAGACACACACAGTGACACACACAGTGACACACACAGAGACACACACAGTGACACACACAGACACACACAGAGACACACACAGAGACACACACAGAGACACACACAGTGAGACACACACACAGAGACACACAGTGAGACACACACACAGAGACACACAGAGACACACACAGAGACACACACAGAGACACACACAGTGACACACACAGAGACACACACAGAGACACACACAGAGACACACACAGAGACACACACACAGAGACACACAGAGACACACACAGAGACACACACAGAGACATACACAGTGAGACACACACAGAGACACACACAGAGACACACAGTGAGACACACACACAGAGACACACAGAGACACACACAGAGACACACACAGAGACACACACAGAGACACACAGAGACACACACAGAGACACACACAGTGAGACACACACAGAGACACACACAGAGACACACACACAGAGACACACACAGAGACACACACAGAGACTCACACAGAGACTCACACAGAGACACACACAGAGACACACACAGAGACACACACAGTGACACACACAGTGACACACACAGAGACACACAGAGACACACACAGTGACACACACAGAGACACACACACAGAGACACACAGAGACACACACAGAGACACACACACAGAGACACACAGAGACACACACACAGAGACACACAGTGAGACACACACACAGAGACACACACAGTGACACACACAGTGAGACACACAGAGACACACACAGAGACACACACAGAGACACACACAGAGACACACACACAGAGACACACACAGAGACACACACAGAGACACACACAGAGACACACACAGAGACACACACAGAGACACACACAGAGACACACACAGTGACACACACAGTGACACACACAGTGACACACACAGTGACACACACAGTGACACACACAGACACACACAGAGACACACACAGAGACACACACAGAGACACACACAGAGACACACACACAGAGACACACACAGTGACACACACAGTGAGACACACACAGTGACACACACAGTGACACACACAGAGACACACACAGACACACACAGAGACACACACAGAGACACACACAGAGACACACACAGTGACACACACAGTGACACACACAGTGACACACACAGTGAGACACACACAGACACACACAGAGACACACACAGAGACACACACACAGACACACACAGAGACACACACAGAGACACACACACACAGACACACACAGAGACACACACAGTGACACACACAGTGACACACACAGTGAGACACACACAGAGACACACACAGTGACACACACAGAGACACACAGAGACACACACAGTGACACACACAGTGACACACACAGTGACACACACAGTGACACACACAGAGACACACACAGAGACACACACAGTGACACACAGTGACACACACAGAGACACACACAGAGACACACACAGAGACACACACAGTGACACACACAGTGACACACACAGTGACACACACAGAGACACACACAGAGACTCACACAGAGACACACAGTGACACACACAGTGACACACACAGAGACACACACAGAGACACACACAGTGACACACACAGTGACACACACAGAGACACACACAGTGACACACACAGAGACACACACAGAGACACACACACAGAGACACACACAGAGACACACACAGTGACACACACAGTGACACACACAGAGACACACACAGTGACACACACAGAGACACACACAGAGACACACACAGTGACACACACAGAGACACACACAGTGACACACACAGTGACACACACAGTGACACACACAGTGACACACACAGAGACACACACACAGAGACACACACAGTGACACACACAGTGACACACACACAGAGACACACACAGAGACACACACAGAGACACACAGAGACACACACACAGAGACACACACAGTGACACACACAGTGACACACACAGTGACACACACACAGAGACACACACAGTGACACACACACAGAGACACACACAGTGACACACACACAGAGACACACACAGTGACACACACAGTGACACACACAGTGACACACACAGTGACACACACAGTGACACACACACAGAGACACACACAGTGACACACACACAGAGACACACACAGAGACACACACAGAGACACACACAGTGACACACACAGAGACACACACAGTGACACACACAGTGACACACACAGAGACACACACAGAGACACACACAGTGACACACACAGTGACACACACAGAGACACACACAGAGACACACACAGTGACACACACAGAGACACACACAGTGACACACACACAGTGACACACACAGTGACACACACAGAGACACACACAGAGACACACACAGAGACACACACACAGAGACACACACAGAGACACACACACAGTGACACACACAGTGACACACACAGAGACACACAGACACACACAGAGACACACACAGTGACACACACAGAGACACACACATTGACACACACATTGACACACACAGTGACACACACAGAGACACACACAGAGACACACACAGAGACACACACAGTGACACACACAGTGACACACACAGAGACACACACAGAGACACACACAGTGACACACACAGAGACACACACAGTGTTACACACACAGAGACACACACAGTGACACACACAGTGACACACACAGAGACACACACAGAGACACACACAGAGACACACACAGAGACACACACAGAGACACACAGAGACACACACACAGTGACACACACACAGTGACACACACAGAGACACACACAGAGACACACAGAGACACACACAGAGACACACACACAGTGACACACACAGAGACACACACAGAGACACACATACAGAGACACACAGTGAGACACACACACAGTGACACACACAGAGACACACACAGAGACACACAGAGACACACACAGAGACACACACACAGTGACACACACAGAGACACACAGAGACACACAGAGACACACACAGAGACACACACAGAGACACACACACAGAGACACACAGAGACACACACAGAGACACACACAGAGACACACACACAGAGACACACAGTGAGACACACACACAGAGACACACACAGAGACACACACAGAGACACACACAGAGACACACACAGAGACACACACAGAGACACACACAGAGACACACACAGAGACACACACAGAGACACACACAGAGACACACACAGAGACACACACAGAGACACACACAGAGAGACACACAGTGAGACACACACACAGAGACACACACAGAGACACACAGAGACACACACAGTGAGACACACACACAGACACACACAGAGACACACACAGAGAGACACACAGTGAGACACACACACAGAGACACACACAGAGACACACAGAGACACACACAGAGACACACACAGTGAGACACACACACAGACACACACCCACACACACAGACACACACACATTGACACACACAAAGACACACACACAGTGAGACACACACAGACACACACAGTGAGACACACACAGACACACAGAGACACACACAGAGACACACACAGTGAGACACACAGTGAGACACACACACAGAGACACACACAGTGACACACACAGTGACACACACACAGTGAGACACACACAGAGACACACACAGAGACACACACAGAGACACACACAGAGACACACACAGAGACACACACAGAGACACACACAGAGACACACACAGAGAGACACACAGTGAGACACACACACAGAGACACACACAGAGACACACAGAGACACACACAGAGACACACACACAGTGACACACACAGTGACACACACAGAGACACACACAGAGACACACACAGTGAGACACACACAGACACACACACAGTGACACACACAGTGACACACACAGAGACACACACAGTGACACACACAGAGACACACACAGAGACACACACAGAGACACACACAGTGAGACACACAGAGACACACACAGTGACACACACAGTGACACACACAGTGACACACACAGAGACACACACAGACACACACACAGTGACACACACAGAGACACACACAGTGACACACACAGTGACACACACAGAGACACACACAGTGACACACACAGAGACACACACAGACACACACACAGTGACACACACAGAGACACACACAGTGACACACACAGAGACACACACAGACACACACACAGTGACACACACAGAGACACACACAGTGACACACACAGAGACACACACAGAGACACACACAGAGACACACACAGTGAGACACACAGAGACACACACACAGACACACACAGAGACACACACACAGTGACACACACAGAGACACACACACAGTGACACACACAGAGACACACAGAGACACACACACAGAGACACACAGAGACACACACACAGAGACACACAGTGAGACACACACACACAGAGACACACACAGAGACACACAGAGACACACACACAGTGACACACACACAGTGACACACAGAGAGACACACACAGAGACACACACAGAGACACACACAGAGACACACACAGAGACACACACACAGTGACACACACAGAGACACACACAGAGACACACACAGAGACACACACACAGTGACACACACAGAGACACACACAGAGACACACACAGAGACACACACAGAGACACACACAGAGACACACACAGAGACACACACAGAGACACACACAGAGACACACACAGAGACACACACAGAGAGACACACAGTGAGACACACACACAGAGACACACACAGAGACACACAGAGACACACACAGTGAGACACACACACAGACACACACAGAGACACACACAGAGAGACACACAGTGAGACACACACACAGAGACACACACAGAGACACACAGAGACACACACAGAGACACACACAGTGAGACACACACACAGACACACACCCACACACACAGACACACACACATTGACACACACAAAGACACACACACAGTGAGACACACACAGACACACACAGTGAGACACAGTGAGACACACACAGACACACAGAGACACACACAGAGACACACACAGTGAGACACACAGTGAGACACACACACAGTGAGACACACACAGACACACACAGTGAGACACACACAGACACACACAGTGACACACACACAGACACACACAGTGAGACACACAGAGACACACAGAGACACACACAGAGACACACACAGAGACACACACAGACACACACAGTGAGACACACAGAGACACACACAGAGACACACACACAGACACACACAGTGACACACACACAGACACACACAGTGAGACACACAGAGACACACACAGAGACACACACAGAGACACACACAGAGACACACAGTGACACACACAGAGACACACACAGAGACACACACAGTGACACACACAGACACACACAGTGACACACACAGTGACACACACAAACACTGATCCCCTATAAACTAACACTGATCCTACTAACGCTGATCCTACTAACGCTGATCCTACTAACGCTGATCCTATAAACTAACACTGATCCTACTAACGCTGATCCTATAAACTAACACTGATCCTACTAACGCTGATCCTATAGACTAACGCTGATCCTACTAACACTGATCCTATAGACTAACGCTGATCCTATAGACTAACACTGATCCTATAGACTAACGCTGATCCTACTAACGCTGATCCTATAAACTAACGCTGATCCTATAAACTAACACTGATCCTATAGACTAACACTGATCCTATAAACTAACACTGATCCTATAGACTAACACTGATCCTATAAACTAACGCTGATCCTATAGACTAACGCTGATCCTATAGACTAACACTGATCCTACTAACACTGATCCTATAAACTAACGCTGATCCTATAAACTAACACTGATCCTATAGACTAACACTGATCCTATAAACTAACACTGATCCTATAGACTAACGCAGGCCCCCATTGACCCTATTATCGATCCACATTGACAACTTCACAACAGCAAAGTCACGCTCCCTCTAACATTGAACCCCACTCAGTAGCTAATCGATTATCCCCACTCAGCTATCGATTATCCCCTCAGTAGCTATAGATGGTCCCCTTCAGCTAATAGATTATCCCCACTCAGCTATCGATTATCTCCACTCAACTATCGATTATCCCCTCAGCAGCTATCGATGGCCCCCTCAGCTAATCGATGATATCCCCACTCAGCTATCGATGACCTCCTCAGAAGCTATCGATTATCCCCTCAGCAGCTATTGATGACCCCCACTCAACTATCGATTATCCCCTCAGCAGCTATAGATGATCTCCACTCAACTATCGATTCTCCCCTCAGCAGCTAATCGATGATATCCCCTCGGCAGCTAATCGATGACCCCCCTCAGAAGCTATCGATTATCCCCACTCAGCTATTGATGGTTCCACTCAGTTATCGATTATCCCCTCAGCAGCTATTGATGATCTCCACTCAACTATCGATTCTCCCCTCAGAAGCTATAGATGATCTCCCCACTCAGCAGCTAATCGATGATATCCCCTCGGCAGCTAATCGATGACCCCACCAGGAGGCGGTGAATGCGACGACCGCGAGTCGCGAGCCCGCGTCTCTCAGCGCCGCCTCCAACTCCGCCGCGGAACGGAGACGACGGGAGGAGGCCATGATGGGAGATGAGTGGTGAAGGAGGCGATTCGATTCGTCGGTGTGAAGGGAATCGACTGGTTTGTAGTGTTGTAGATAGGGGAATCGGATGTGTGGGAATCGACTGGTTTGTAGTGTTGGAGATGGGGGGAATCGGATGTGTGGGAATCGAATCGGTTGGGTAGTGTTGTAGATGGGGGGAATCGGATAGGTGAATCGGATTAAGGGGGAATCGATTGGTTTGTAGTGTTGGAGATAGAGAAATCGGATAGGAGGAATCGTTTCCTAGATGGAGTTGATACAGGGGGAATCGATGAGTTGGTAATTTTGGATAAAGGGGGAATCGGTAGCGGGAATCGAATAATGGCGAATCGATCGGTGGGTAGTGTTGGAGATAGGGGGAATCGGATAGGTGGGAATCGAATCGGTTGGGTAGTGTTGTAGATAAGGGGAATCGGAGATGAGGAATCGTTTCCTAGATGGAGTTGATACAGGGGGAATCGATGAGTTGGTAATTTTGGATAAAGGGGGAATCGGTAGGGGGAATCGAATAAGGGGGAATCGATCGGTGGGTAGTGTTGGAGATAGGGGGAATCGGATAGGTGGGAATCGAATCGGTTGGGTAGTGTTGTAGCTAAGGGGAATCGGAGATGAGGAATCGTTTCCTAGATGGAGTTGATACAGGGGGAATCGATGAGTTGGTAATTTTGGATAAAGGGGGAATCGGTAGGGGGAATCGTATAAGGGGGAATCGATCGGTGGGTAGTGTTGGAGATAAGGGGAATCGGAGATGAGGAATCGTTTCCTAGATGGTGTTGATACAGGGGGAATCGATGAGTTGGTAATTTTGAATAAAGAGGGAATCGGTAAGGGGTAATCGGATAAGGGGGAATCGATCGGTGGGTAGTGTTGGAGATGGGGGAAATCGGAAATTGAGGGAATCGATTGGTTGGTAGTGATGTAGATATGAGGAATCGGATACGGGGAATCGTTTCCTAAATGGTGGAATCGATGAGTTGGTAATTTTAGAGATAGGGGGAATCGGATGGGGGGGGAATCGATTGGTCTGTAGTGTTGTAGATAGGGGGAATCGATTTCGCTGGAATCGATTGTTTGGTAGCGTTGGAGATAGGGGAATCGCATGGGGGGGAATCGATTGGTAGATAGTGTTGGATACAGGAGGAATCGATGAGTTGGTAATGTTTGGAAATGCGTGGAATCGGATTGGAGAATCGAAGTATGCGGGAATCGATTGGTAGATAGTGTTGTAGATAGGGGGAATCGATTAACGTGGAATCGATTGGTTGGTAGTGTTGTAGATAAGGGAATCGCATGGGGGGAATCGTATGGTAGATAGTGTTGGATACAAGAGGAATCGATGAGTTGGTAATTTTGAAAATGCGGGGAATCGGATTGGAGAATCGAAGTATGCGGGAATCGATTGGTTGGTAGTGTTGTAGAAAGGGGGAATCGATTAACGTGGAATCGATTGGTTGGTAGTGTTGTAGATAGGGGAATCGCATGGGTGGAATCGATTGGTAGATAGTGTTGGATACAGGAGGAAAATGCGTGGAATCGGATTGGAGAATCGAAGTATGCGGGAATCGATTGGTTGGTAGTGTTGTAGAAAGGGGGAATCGATTCACGTGGAATCTATTGGTTGGTAGTGTTGTAGATAGGGGAATCGCATGGGGGGAATCGATTGGTAGATAGTGTTGGATACAGGAGGAATCGATGAGTTGGTAATTTTGAAAATACGGGGAATCGGATTGGAGAATCGAAGTATGCGGGAATCGATTGGTTGGTAGTGTTGTAGAAAGGGGGAATCGATTAACGTGGAATCGATTGGTTGGTAGTGTTGTAGATAGGGGAATCGCATGGGGGGAATCGATTGGTAGATAGTGTTGGATACAGGAGGAATCGATGAGTTGGTAATTTTGGAAATGCGGGGAATCGGATTGGAGAATCGAAGTATGCGGGAATCGATTGGTTGGTAGTGTTGTAGATAGGGGGAATCGATTAACGTGCAATCGATTGGTTGGTGGCATGGAGATTGGAGGGATCGATTATTGTGGGATCAACTGGTTAGTAGTGTTGTAGACAGCGGTAATCGATTACAGTTCAATCGATTGTTTGGTAGTGTTGTGGATAGGGGTCAATCTATGACCTTGGAATCGAAAAATCTCGGGACGCTCCGGCATAATCGATAACGGAATCGATTGCGGTTTTTTGTTAATACGGTTCCAATCAAATTTTTTTTAAAAAACGATTCCAATCGATTTTTTAAAAATCGATGAAATCGATTCCAATCGATTTTTTTAAATAGATAAAATCGATTCCAATCGATTTTTTTAAAAAAAAAATTATAAAATCGATTCCAATCGATTTTTTTTTGTTTCTTTGATCTCCTTTGCTAAGAACCAAAATGTGAGAAGTGGATTTTTTTAAAATTCTAAAATCTGGCAGCAAAACAGCCGCGTTCAGATGATGAAACAAATATTCAAGTTCTCAACATCCTTGACCCACCCATCCCGTGTCCTCTGACTGATCAATTTGTGACACAAAGAGCTTCACAGACTCTCTGACTGATCCTACAGCTGTTGTAGTAGTCCAGATAAATGTTCACCCAAGTGATACGAGGCTCTAAGGAAAGCTGTCTCGGGTGTGGACCAATCAACTTCAAGGACCATGTGAGACTAGGCTCTAAGGAAAGCTGTCTCGGGTGTGGACCAATCAACTTCAAGGACCATGTGAGACTAGGCTCTAAGGAAAGCTGTCTCGGGTGTGGACCAATCAACTTCAAGGACCATGTGAGACTAGGCTCTAAGGAAAGCTGTCTCGGGTGTGGACCAATCAACTTCAAGGACCATGTGAGACTAGGCTCTAAGGAAAGCTGTCTCGGGTGTGGACCAATCAACTTCAAGGACCATGTGAGACTAGGCTTTAAGGAAAGCTGTCTCGGGTGTGGACCAATCAACTTCAAGGACCATGTGAGACTAGGCTCTAAGGAAAGCTGTCTCGGGTGTGGACCAATCAACTTCAAGGACCATGTGAGACTAGGCTCTAAGGAAAGCTGTCTCGGGTGTGGACCAATCAACTTCAAGGACCATGTGAGACTAGGCTCTAAGGAAAGCTGTCTCGGGTGTGGACCAATCAACTTCAAGGACCATGTGAGACGAGGCTCTAAGGAAAGCTGTCTCGGGTGTGGACCAATCAACTTCAAGGACCATGTGAGACTAGGCTCTAAGGAAAGCTGTCTCGGGTGTGGACCAATCAACTTCAAGGACCATGTGAGACTAGGCTCTAAGGAAAGCTGTCTCGGGTGTGGACCAATCAACTTCAAGGACCATGTGAGACTAGGCTCTAAGGAAAGCTGTCTCGGGTGTGGACCAATCAACTTCAAGGACCATGTGAGACTAGGCTCTAAGAAAAGCTGTCTCGGGTGTGGACCAATCAACTTCAAGGACCATGTGAGACTAGGCTCTAAGGAAAGCTGTCTCGGGTGTGGACCAATCAACTTCAAGGACCATGTGAGACTAGGCTCTAAGGAAAGCTGTCTCGGGTGTGGACCAATCAACTTCAAGGACCATGTGAGACTAGGCTCTAAGGAAAGCTGTCTCGGGTGTGGACCAATCAACTTCAAGGACCATGTGAGACTAGGCTCTAAGGAAAGCTGTCTCGGGTGTGGACCAATCAACTTCAAGGACCATGTGAGACTAGGCTCTAAGGAAAGCTGTCTCGGGTGTGGACCAATCAACTTCAAGGACCATGTGAGATTAGGCTCTAAGGAAAGCTGTCTCGGGTGTGGACCAATCAACTTCAAGGACCATGTGAGACTAGGCTCTAAGGAAAGCTGTCTCGGGTGTGGACCAATCAACTTCAAGGACCATGTGAGACTAGGCTCTAAGGAAAGCTGTCTCGGGTGTGGACCAATCAACTTCAAGGACCATGTGAGACTAGGCTCTAAGGAAAGCTGTCTCGGGTGTGGACCAATCAACTTCAAGGACCATGTGAGACTAGGCTCTAAGGAAAGCTGTCTCGGGTGTGGACCAATCAACTTCAAGGACCATGTGAGACTAGGCTCTAAGAAAAGCTGTCTCGGGTGTGGACCAATCAACTTCAAGGACCATGTGAGACTAGGCTCTAAGGAAAGCTGTCTCGGGTGTGGACCAATCAACTTCAAGGACCATGTGAGACTAGGCTCTAAGGAAAGCTGTCTCGGGTGTGGACCAATCAACTTCAAGGACCATGTGAGACTAGGCTCTAAGGAAAGCTGTCTCGGGTGTGGACCAATCAACTTCAAGGACCATGTGAGACTAGGCTCTAAGGAAAGCTGTCTCGGGTGTGGACCAATCAACTTCAAGGACCATGTGAGACTAGGCTCTAAGGAAAGCTGTCTCGGGTGTGGACCAATCAACTTCAAGGACCATGTGAGACTAGGCTCTAAGGAAAGCTGTCTCGGGTGTGGACCAATCAACTTCAAGGACCATGTGAGACTAGGCTCTAAGGAAAGCTGTCTCGGGTGTGGACCAATCAACTTCAAGGACCATGTGAGACTAGGCTCTAAGGAAAGCTGTCTCGGGTGTGGACCAATCAACTTCAAGGACCATGTGAGACTAGGCTCTAAGGAAAGCTGTCTCGGGTGTGGACCAATCAACTTCAAGGACCATGTGAGACTAGGCTCTAAGGAAAGCTGTCTCGGGTGTGGACCAATCAACTTCAAGGACCATGTGAGACTAGGCTCTAAGGAAAGCTGTCTCGGGTGTGGACCAATCAACTTCAAGGACCATGTGAGACTAGGCTCTAAGGAAAGCTGTCTCGGGTGTGGACCAATCAACTTCAAGGACCATGTGAGACTAGGCTCTAAGGAAAGCTGTCTCGGGTGTGGACCAATCAACTTCAAGGACCATGTGAGACTAGGCTCTAAGGAAAGCTGTCTCGGGTGTGGACCAATCAACTTCAAGGACCATGTGAGACTAGGCTCTAAGGAAAGCTGTCTCGGGTGTGGACCAATCAACTTCAAGGACCATGTGAGACTAGGCTCTAAGGAAAGCTGTCTCGGGTGTGGACCAATCAACTTCAAGGACCATGTGAGACTAGGCTCTAAGGAAAGCTGTCTCGGGTGTGGACCAATCAACTTCAAGGACCATGTGAGACTAGGCTCTAAGGAAAGCTGTCTCGGGTGTGGACCAATCAACTTCAAGGACCATGTGAGACTAGGCTCTAAGGAAAGCTGTCTCGGGTGTGGACCAATCAACTTCAAGGACCATGTGAGACTAGGCTCTAAGGAAAGCTGTCTCGGGTGTGGACCAATCAACTTCAAGGACCATGTGAGACTAGGCTCTAAGGAAAGCTGTCTCGGGTGTGGACCAATCAACTTCAAGGACCATGTGAGACTAGGCTCTAAGGCAAGCTGTCTCGGGTGTGGACCAATCAACTTCAAGGACCATGTGAGACTAGGCTCTAAGGAAAGCTGTCTCGGGTGTGGACCAATCAACTTCAAGGACCATGTGAGACTAGGCTCTAAGGAAAGCTGTCTCGGGTGTGGACCAATCAACTTCAAGGACCATGTGAGACTAGGCTCTAAGGAAAGCTGTCTCGGGTGTGGACCAATCAACTTCAAGGACCATGTGAGACTAGGCTCTAAGGAAAGCTGTCTCGGGTGTGGACCAATCAACTTCAAGGACCATGTGAGACTAGGCTCTAAGGAAAGCTGTCTCGGGTGTGGACCAATCAACTTCAAGGACCATGTGAGACTAGGCTCTAAGGAAAGCTGTCTCGGGTGTGGACCAATCAACTTCAAGGACCATGTGAGACTAGGCTCTAAGGAAAGCTGTCTCGGGTGTGGACCAATCAACTTCAAGGACCATGTGAGACTAGGCTCTAAGGAAAGCTGTCTCGGGTGTGGACCAATCAACTTCAAGGACCATGTGAGACTAGGCTCTAAGGAAAGCTGTCTCGGGTGTGGACCAATCAACTTCAAGGACCATGTGAGACTAGGCTCTAAGGAAAGCTGTCTCGGGTGTGGACCAATCAACTTCAAGGACCATGTGAGACTAGGCACTAAGGAAAGCTGTCTCGGGTGTGGACCAATCAACTTCAAGGACCATGTGAAACTAGGCTCTAAGGAAAGCTGTCTCGGGTGTGGACCAATCAACTTCAAGGACCATGTGAGACTAGGCTCTAAGGAAAGCTGTCTCGGGTGTGGACCAATCAACTTCAAGGACCATGTGAGACTAGGCTCTAAGGAAAGCTGTCTCGGGTGTGGACCAATCAACTTCAAGGACCATGTGAGACTAGGCTCTAAGGAAAGCTGTCTCGGGTGTGGACCAATCAACTTCAAGGACCATGTGAGACTAGGCTCTAAGGAAAGCTGTCTCGGGTGTGGACCAATCAACTTCAAGGACCATGTGAGACTAGGCTCTAAGGAAAGCTGTCTCGGGTGTGGACCAATCAACTTCAAGGACCATGTGAGACTAGGCTCTAAGGAAAGCTGTCTCGGGTGTGGACCAATCAACTTCAAGGACCATGTGAGACTAGGCTCTAAGGAAAGCTGTCTCGGGTGTGGACCAATCAACTTCAAGGACCATGTGAGACTAGGCTCTAAGGAAAGCTGTCTCGGGTGTGGACCAATCAACTTCAAGGACCATGTGAGACTAGGCTCTAAGGAAAGCTGTCTCGGGTGTGGACCAATCAACTTCAAGGACCATGTGAGACTAGGCTCTAAGGAAAGCTGTCTCGGGTGTGGACCAATCAACTTCAAGGACCATGTGAGACTAGGCTCTAAGGAAAGCTGTCTCGGGTGTGGACCAATCAACTTCAAGGACCATGTGAGACTAGGCTCTAAGGAAAGCTGTCTCGGGTGTGGACCAATCAACTTCAAGGACCATGTGAGACTAGGCTCTAAGGAAAGCTGTCTCGGGTGTGGACCAATCAACTTCAAGGACCATGTGAGACTAGGCTCTAAGGAAAGCTGTCTCGGGTGTGGACCAATCAACTTCAAGGACCATGTGAGACTAGGCTCTAAGGAAAGCTGTCTCGGGTGTGGACCAATCAACTTCAAGGACCATGTGAGACTAGGCTCTAAGGAAAGCTGTCTCGGGTGTGGACCAATCAACTTCAAGGACCATGTGAGACTAGGCTCTAAAGAAAGCTGTCTTGGGTGTGGACCAATCAACTTCAAGGACCATGTGAGACTAGGCTCTAAAGAAAGCTGTCTCGGGTGTGGACCAATCAACTTCAAGGACCATGTGAGACTAGGCTCTAAGGAAAGCTGTCTCGGGTGTGGACCAATCAACTTCAAGGACCATGTGAGACTAGGCTCTAAGGAAAGCTGTCTCGGGTGTGGACCAATCAACTTCAAGGACCATGTGAGACTAGGCTCTAAGGAAAGCTGTCTCGGGTGTGGACCAATCAACTTCAAGGACCATGTGAGACTAGGCTCTAAGGAAAGCTGTCTCGGGTGTGGACCAATCAACTTCAAGGACCATGTGAGACTAGGCTCTAAGGAAAGCTGTCTCGGGTGTGGACCAATCAACTGCAAGGACAGTGCACATACATTATCAAAGTTGTGTGTTTTGTTTGCATTATGACTGCAGCTATTGTGGTCTATGCAAACATGACTCCTTGTAAAAAAAGGTGTCAGTTTTGTTGCCAGACAGAAGGGTAAAACAACAATTATCAATGAAATCATCGTTCATATGCCACTCAAAATCTCACCGTGGAAACTTGAAAAATTGTCAGCGCTTTTGGGGACATTTAGTGACAATCTGCATCATGACAACCTCACATTTGCCATTAAAGAGGGGGACCACCAGGGCATCCTTCCAGTCCTGCGGAACCCGTCCAGCGGTCCAGACTGTTGTTATGATGTCATATAGGGCAGTCTGTGCACAAACGCCACCCTCCCTCAGCATTTCGCTTGGGAGATCATCTCTGCCCGGTGCCTTCCCTGGTCTCAGGCTCCGGATCGCCCTCAGTACTTCCTCAACAGATGGCACCTCAGCCAGCCACTCACAGGGGGTGACCTCTTCCAATATTTGAGGCACCGCAGCCCCAGCAGGGTCAACACCACTTTGTGCCAGAGGTGGGACAAAGTCATTGTTATGCAAGTCCAAGTCGAGTCGCAAGTCATCAAATTCATGACTCGAGTCTGACTCGAGTCCAAGTCACATGACTCGAGTCCACATCTCATAGGTGGGACAAAGTCATTGTTATGCAAGTCCAAGTCGAGTCGCAAGTCATCAAATTCATGACTCGAGTCTGACTCGAGTCCAAGTCACATGACTCGAGTCCACATCTCATAGGTGGGACAAAGTCATTGTTATGCAAGTCCAAGTCGAGTCGCAAGTCATCAAATTCATGACTCGAGTCTGACTCGAGTCCAAGTCACATGACTCGAGTCCACATCTCATAGGTGGGACAAAGTCATTGTTATGCAAGTCCAAGTCGAGTCGCAAGTCATCAAATTCATGACTCGAGTCTGACTCGAGTCCAAGTCACATGACTCGAGTCCACACCTCTGCTTTGTGCCACGATGTGTTCCTGGCTGAGAGATTTTCCCTGCCCCCAGGACCTCACACAAACGCTCAGCAAAATCTGCAAACCTGTCCCTCTGGGGGGTCAGAGATTGGATCACCGTTCTTTCCCCTAATGATGGTAATAGGTGTGGCGCTGCAGGCTACTTTGTTGATGGAGTTTAAGAGCGATTTGTGATCGCGGGCCACTGAGGCAGACTCCATCTCCTCTCAGCAACCCGCGACCACCACCAATCCTTGCGGGAGCCTCACGGCTCTCCGAACCTCCGAGCGAAGGCTTCAGTAAAACCTCCTCATTCTCTGACGTGGGATGCTGTAGGCGATGAGAGTGGGCCTGTCGATGTTTTTAAATCCTTTATATTAAGTTCGCTTGCTTGCTTGCGCGCTTAGGACCGTGCAAATCTTTCGGTCGTTTTTTAACCCACTTCCCGTGATCCAATCGAGCTGACATTTCGCACACAGACTCGTTGTGCGTGACAATTGATTTTCGTGAAAATATTTTTCCAAAATTTTACACTTTTTATTATATTTAATTACCAATTTCTTAATGGTGCAATGCAATCATCTGACCCATAGGTGGCAGCCATCTCAAGCCAGAGGACGAGAGGACTCTAGCCGCCACGCATATAAAGGATTTAGAGTGAAACACTTTGTTTTTAAATCCTTTATATTAAGTTCACTTGCTTGCTTGCGCGCTTAGGACCGTGCAAATCTTTCGGTCGTTTTTTAAAACCCACTTCCCGTGATCCAATCGAGCTGACATTTCGCACGCAGACTCGTCGTGCGTGACAATTGATTTTCGTGAAATTTTTTTTCTCCAAAATTTTACATTTTTTAGGGAAAAAAAAAAATTCATATTTAATTTAAAATACCAATGTGATAAAAATGAAACTCTTACTCATTTTTAAACTGAAATGAATAATAGAATAAAACCGACGCCACGCATATGAAGGATTTAGAGTGAAACACTTTGTTTTTAAAGGGTTCATTTTATTTTATAACACTCCGACTGACGCTTCTGCTGCTGCTGCTAAAGCGACGCAGCTATGGCTGCAGAGTTTGGTGGTGGTAGATGTTGTTCAAGTCGTTTATTGTGAAAATTCCGTCACAGTTCATATGACCTGCACTGTTTCGTTCAGAGGTGGGACAAAGTCATTGTTATGCAAGTCCAAGTCGAGAGTCGCAAGTCATCAAATTCATGACTCGAGTCTGACTCGAGTCCAAGTCACATGACTCGAGTCCACACCTCTGGTGTAGTGTATAGTGTAGTGTATAGTGTAGTGTAGTAGTGTATAGTAGTGTATAGTGTAGTGTATAGTGTAGTGTATAGTGTAGTGTATAGTGTAGTGTATAGTGTAGTGTATAGTGTAGTGTATAGTGTAGTGTATAGTGTAGTGTATAGTAGTGTATAGTGTAGTGTATAGTGTAGTGTATAGTGTAGTGTATAGTGTAGTGTATAGTGTAGTGTATAGTGTATAGCAGAGGTGGGACAAAGTCATTGTTATGCAAGTCCAAGTCGAGTCGCAAGTCATCAAATTCATGACTCGAGTCTGACTCGAGTCCAAGTCACATGACTCGAGTCCACACCTCTGGTGTATAGTGTAGTGTATAGTAGTGTATAGTGTAGTGTATAGTGTAGTGTATAGTAGTGTATAGTGTATAGTGTAGTGTATAGTGTAGTAGTGTATAGTGTAGTGTATAGTAGTGTATAGTAGTGTATAGTGTAGTGTATAGTGTAGTGTATAGTGTAGTGTATAGTGTAGTGTATAGTAGTGTATAGTGTAGTGTATAGTGTAGTGTATAGTGTAGTGTATAGTGTAGTGTATAGTAGTGTATAGTGTAGTGTATAGTAGTGTAGTGTATAGTAGTGTATAGTGTAGTGTATAGTGTAGTGTATAGTAGTGTATAGTGTAGTGTATAGTGTAGTGTATAGTAGTGTATAGTGTAGTGTATAGTGTAGTGTATAGTGTAGTGTATAGTAGTGTATAGTAGTGTATAGTGTAGTGTATAGTGTAGTGTATAGTGTAGTGTATAGTAGTGTATAGTGTAGTGTATAGTAGTGTAGTGTATAGTAGTGTATAGTGTAGTGTATAGTGTAGTGTATAGTAGTGTATAGTGTAGTGTATAGTGTAGTGTATAGTGTAGTGTATAGTAGTGTATAGTGTAGTGTATAGTGTAGTGTATAGTAGTGTAGTGTATAGTAGTGTATAGTGTAGTGTATAGTAGTGTATAGTGTAGTGTATAGTGTAGTGTATAGTAGTGTAGTGTATAGTAGTGTATAGTGTAGTGTATAGTAGTGTATAGTGTAGTGTATAGTGTAGTGTATAGTAGTGTAGTGTATAGTAGTGTATAGTGTAGTGTATACTTTCGTTGCTTTCGTGGCTTTATTTTGGTGATTTTGAAAACGTTTTTTTGGTTTCTCAGGCTGCTTGCGTTGTGGCCGAAACGTCGTGAGAATTGTTTTATAAAGTTTTATTTTTATTATTTTATTACTTCCCTTCTACGTGACTTTACCGAAAGAACCAAGAAGATGAATCTAAGTTGTCTTGTGGTTGTTGTTGTTGTTTGATTTTCATGGCTTTATTTTGGTGATTTCGAGAACGTTTTTTGGTTTGGCCATGTTTGTGTTGTTGTAGTACAGAGTTAGACTGATGGCCTTAATCTAAGTTGTCTTGTGGTTGTTGTTTGACTTTTATGGCTTAATTTTGGTGATTTCGAGAACGTTTTTTGGTTTGGCCATGTTTGTGTTGTTGTAGTACAGAGTTAGACTGATGGCCTTAATCTAAGTTGTCTTGTGGTTGTTGTTTGACTTTTATGGCTTTATTTTGGTGATTTCGAGAACGTTTTTTGGTTTGGCCACGTTTGTGTTGTTGTAGTACAGAGTTAGACTGATGGCCTTAATCTAAGTTGTCTTGTGGTTGTTGTTGTTGTTTGATTTTCATGGCTTAATTTTGGTGATTTCGAGAACGTTTTTTGGTTTGGCCATGTTTGTGTTGTTGTAGTACAGAGTTAGACTGATGGCCTTAATCTAAGTTGTCTTGTGGTTGTTGTTGTTGTTTGATTTTCATGGCTTTATTTTGGTGATTTCGAGAACGTTTTTTGGTTTGGCCATGTTTGTGTTGTTGTAGTACAGAGTTAGACTGATGGCCTTAATCTAAGTTGTCTTGTGGTTGTTGTTTGACTTTTATGGCTTAATTTTGGTGATTTCGAGAACGTTTTTTGGTTTGGCCATGTTTGTGTTGTTGTAGTACAGAGTTAGACTGATGGCCTTAATCTAAGTTGTCTTGTGGTTGTTGTTTGACTTTTATGGCTTTATTTTGGTGATTTCGAGAACGTTTTTTGGTTTGGCCACGTTTGTGTTGTTGTAGTACAGAGTTAGACTGATGGCCTTAATCTAAGTTGTCTTGTGGTTGTTGTTGTTGTTTGATTTTCATGGCTTAATTTTGGTGATTTCGAGAACGTTTTTTGGTTTGGCCACGTTTGTGTTGTTGTAGTACAGAGTTAGACTCATGGCCTTAATCTAAGTTGTCTAGTGGTTGTTGTTTGACTTTTATGGCTTTATTTTGGTGATTTCGAGAACGTTTTTTGGTTTGGCCACGTTTGTGTTGTTGTAGTACAGAGTTAGACTGATGGCCTTAATCTAAGTTGTCTTGTGGTTGTTGTTGTTGTTTGATTTTCATGGCTTAATTTTGGTGATTTCGAGAACGTTTTTTGGTTTGGCCACGTTTGTGTTGTTGTAGTACAGAGTTAGACTCATGGCCTTAATCTAAGTTGTCTTGTGGTTGTTGTTGTTGTTTGATTTTCATGGCTTTATTTTGGTGATTTTTGAAAAGTTTTTTGGTTTGGCCATGTTTGTGTTGTTGTAGTACAGAGTCAGACTGATGGCCTTAATCTAAGTTGTCTTGTGGTTGTTGTTTGACTTTTATGGCTTTATTTTGGTGATTTCGAGAACGTTTTTTGGTTTGGCCATGTTTGTGTTGTTGTAGTACAGAGTCAGACTGATGGCCTTAATCTAAGTTGTCTTGTGGTTGTTGTTGTTGTTTGATTTTCATGGCTTTATTTTGGTGATTTCGAGAACGTTTTTTGGTTTGGCCATGTTTGTGTTGTTGTAGTACAGAGTTAGACTGATGGCCTTAATCTAAGTTGTCTTGAGGTTGTTGTTTGACTTTTATGGCTTAATTTTGGTGATTTCGAGAACGTTTTTTGGTTTGGCCACGTTTGTGTTGTTGTAGTACAGAGTTAGACTGATGGCCTTAATCTAAGTTGTCTTGTGGTTGTTGTTTGACTTGCATCCCACTGGGATTTTTGCACACAGCGTTGGTGTACACGGTGTTTTTCCTGTAACATTTTGCTGTCTTTGCTTGGATTTTCTGTTTGCACCCAGTCACACATATTCGCTTTAAGATGTTTTTTTGTTCACGTTCTTGTTTTTTTTTGCTTGTTGCGGTTGCACCCGATTCAAGAGCCCAATGGCTCACGGGGCTTGTACCTAATAAATAAAACTTGAAACTTGAAGACTTTTTTTGCTCAGCCAGCTTGAACACCTCCTCCGTCAGACAGGGTGTCTCTGGGAAGGTCTGGATCGTGTACCCAAAGCAACCATTGCAGCTGCATGAGTCACAGTCCTAAAGCTCGCACATTTACCCTCTGAATCAGGAAGAGGAGTGTGTGGGCAGAGATGACAACCCACCCATCCCCCCCTCACCCCCCCTCACCCCCACTCCTCACTCACCCCCCTTAAACCCTCCTACACCCCCCCCCCAGCCGCAAGCGATGAGGAAATTCCCACTCGCAGCTTTCATCAGATAGCAACAGTCGTCAGGGTCCGGGATCGAACCCACGACCTCCTGTAGACCAGGCGAGGTAGTCAACATCTCACAGAATCCGGGATCGAACCCACGACCTCCTGTATACCAGGCGAGGTAGTCAACATCTCACAGAATCTGGGATCGAACCCACGACCTCCTGTACACCAGGCGAGGTAGTCAACATCTCACAGGGTCCGGGATCGAACCCACGACCTCCTGTACACCAGGCGAGGTCGTTAACATCTCATCAGGGTCTGGGATCGAACCCACGACCTCCTGTACACCAGGCGAGGTAGTCAACATTGCATCAGTATCCGGGATCGAACCCACGACCTCCTGCACACCAGGCGAGGTAGTCAACATCTCACAGAATCTGGGATCGAACCCACGACCTCCTGTACACCAGGCGAGGTAGTTAACATCTCTCAGTGTCTGGGGTCGAATGAGTGAGTGGGTGGGTGAGTGGGTGAGTGAGTGGGTGGGTGGGTGAGTGGGTGAGTGGGTGGGTGAGTGAGTGAGTGAGTGGGTGGGTGAGTGAGTGGGTGGGTGGGTGGGTGAGTGGGTGGGTGGGTGGGTGGGTGGGTGGGTGAGTGGGTGGGTGAGTGAGTGAGTGAGTGGGTGGGTGTGTGAGTGAGTGAGTGGGTGAGTGAGTGGGTGAGTGGGTGAATGAGTGGGTGAGTGAGTGGGTGGGTGGGTGAGTGGGTGAGTGGGTGGGTGGGTGAGTGAGTGAGTGGGTGGGTGGGTGAGTGAGTGGGTGGGTGGGTGGGTGAGTGGGTGGGTGGGTGGGTGAGTGGGTGGGTGAGTGAGTGAGTGAGTGGGTGGGTGTGTGAGTGAGTGAGTGGGGTGAGTGAGTGGGTGAGTGGGTGAATGAGTGGGTGAGTTAGTGGGTGGGTGTGTGAGTGAGTGAGTGGGTGAGTGAGTGGGTGAGTGGGTGAATGAGTGGGTGAGTGAGTGGGTGGGTGGGTGTGTGGGTGAGTGAGTGGGTGGGTGGGTGAGTGAGTGAATGGTTGAGTGATTGAGTGGATGAGTGAGTGGGTGAATGGGTGAGTGAGTGAGTGAGTGAATGGGTGAGTGAGTGAGTGGGTGAGTGATTGATTGGGTGAGTGAGTGGGTGGGTGAGTGAGTGTGTATGTGTGTGAGCGAGTGTGTGAGTGTGTGTATGTCTGAGTGACTGACTGTGTGTGTGTGTGACCCCGGATGGTCTCACCGAGATTTGTGCATTTCAGAGGGCGAAAGTTTAATATTTTCGTTTTCGTTGAAAAAAAAAAAGTTTTTTTTTGAGGTTAACACGAAAAACCACTTCATGGAAAAAATCGAACAGCCGGTGTTTCCATGAAGAAGTCAGACGAGTTCGGGCCTTAGCTATCGACACGCCTAACGCAGCAGCGACGAACACGTTTGCAAAATTGCTGAACCATAACCGCAGCGAGATGTTGACTACCTCGCCTGGTATGCAGGAAGTCATGGTGGTGGTGGTGATGGTGATGGTGGTGATGGTGGTGATGGTGGTGATGGTGGTGGTGGTGGTGATGGTGGTGGGTGGTGGTGGTGGTGGTGTGGTGGTGGTGGTGTGTGATGGTGGTGGTGGGATGGTGGTGGTGGATGGGTTGGTGTGGTGATGGTGGTGATGGTGGTTGATGGTGGTGTGGTGGTGGTGGTGGTGGTGTGATATGGTGGTAGGTGGTGTGTGGTGGTGTGGTGGTGGTGGTGGTGGATGGTGGTCGGTGGTGGTGTGTGGTGGTGGTGATGGTGGTGGTGGTGGTGGTGGTGGTGGTGATGGTGGTGGTGATGGTGGTGATAGCTGGTGGTGATGGTGGTGGTGATGGTGGTGGTGATGGTTGGTGGTGGTGGTGGTGATGGTGGTGATGGTGTGTGGGGGTGGTGTGATGGTGGTGGTGATGGGTGGTGGTCATGGTGATGGTGGTGGTGGTGATGGTGGGTGTGGTGGTGATGGTGGTGGTGATGGTGGTGGTGGTGGTGATGGTGGTGGTGATGATGGTGGTGGTGGTGGAGGTGATGGTGGTGATGGTGGTAATGGTGGTGATGGTGGTGATGGTGGTGGTGGTGGTGTGGTGGTGGTGGTCGATGATGGTGGTGATGGTGATGGTGGTGGTGGTGATTGATGGTGAATGATGGTGGTGGCTGGTCATGGTGATGGTGATGGTGGTGATGGTGGTGGTGATGGTGATGGTGGTGATGGTGATGGGTGGTGGTGATGGTGGTGAGTGGTGGTGGTGATGGTGGTGGTGATGGTGATGGTGGTGATGGTGATGGTGGTGGTGATGGTGTGATGGTGGTGGTGATGGTGATGGTGCTGGTGGTGGTGGTGATGGTGATGGTGGTGGTGATTGGGTGGTGATGGTGGTGGTGGTGATGGTGGTGATGGTGGTGGTGGTGATGGTGGTGGATGGTGGTGGTGGTTGGTGATGATGGTGGGATGGTGATGGTGGTGATGGTGTGGTGATGGTGTGGTGGTGATGGTGGTGGTGATGGGGGTGTGTGTGGTGGTGATGGTGATGGGTTGGTGATGGGTGGTGGTGGTGCGATGGTGGTGGTGATGGGGGTGGTGGTGGTGGTGATGGGTGATGGTGGTGATGGTGGTGATGGTGTGATGGTGATGGTGGTGGTGATTGGTCTGCTGGTGGTGGTGATGGTGGTGGTGATGGTGGTGGTGATGGTGTGATGGTGGTGATGGTGGTGGTGATGGTGATGGTGGTGATGGTGGTGGTGATGGTGATGGTGGTGATGGTGGTGGTGATGGTGGTGGTGATGGTGGTGGTGATGGTGATGGTGGTGATTGGTGGTGGTGATGGTGATGGTGGTGATGGTGATGGTGGTGGTGATGGTGGTGATGGCTGGTGGTGATGGTGGTGGTGAGGGTGATGGTGGTGATGGTGATCGGTGGTGTGGTGATGGTGGTGATGGTGGTGGTGATGGTGGTGGTGATGGTGATGGTGGTGATGGTGATGGTGAGTGGTGCTGGTGGTGGTTGTGGTGATGGTGATGGTGGTGATGGTGGTGAATGGTGATGGTGATAGTGTATAGTGTAGTGTATAGTGTGTAGCTGTATAGTTGTAGTCGTATAGTGTAGTGTATAGTGTAGTGTATAGTGTAGTGTGTAGTGTAGTGTATAGTGTAGTGTATAGTGTAGTGTATAGTGTAGTGTATAGTGTAGTGTATAGTGTAGTGTATAGTGTAGTGTATAGTGTAGTGTATAGTGTAGTGTATAGTGTAGTGTATAGTGTAGTGTATAGTGTAGTGTATAGTGTAGTGTAGTAGTGTAGTGTATAGTGTAGTAGTGTAGTGTATAGTGTAGTGTATAGTGTAGTGTATAGTGTAGTGTATAGTGTAGTGTATAGTGTGTAGTGTATAGTGTAGTGTATAGTGTAGTGTATAGTGTAGTGTATAGTGTAGTGTATAGTGTGTAGTGTATAGTGTAGTGTATAGTGTAGTGTATAGTGTAGTATATAGTGTAGTGTATAGTGTAGTGTATAGTGTAGTGTATAGTGTAGTGTATAGTGTAGTGTGTAGTGTATAGTGTAGTGTATAGTGTAGTGTGTAGTGTAGTGTATAGTGTAGTGTATAGTGTAGTGTGTAGTGTATAGTGTAGTGTATAGTGTAGTGTATAGTGTAGTGTATAGTGTAGTGTATAGTGTAGTGTATAGTGTAGTGTATAGTGTAGTGTATAGTGTAGTGTATAGCGTAGTGTATAGTGTAGTATATAGTGTAGTGTATAGTGTAGTGTATAGTGTAGTGTATAGTGTAGTGTATAGTGTAGTGTATAGTGTAGTGTGTAGTGTATAGTGTAGTGTATAGTGTAGTGTGTAGTGTAGTGTATAGTGTAGTGTATAGTGTAGTGTGTAGTGTATAGTGTAGTGTATAGTGTAGTGTATAGTGTAGTGTGTAGTGTAGTGTATAGTGTAGTGTATAGTGTAGTGTGTAGTGTATAGTGTAGTGTGTAGTGTAGTGTATAGTGTAGTGTGTAGTGTAGTGAAGTGTTAGTGTATAGTGTAGTGTGTAGTGTAGTGTATAGTGTAGTGTGTAGTGTAGTGTGTAGTGTAGTGTATAGTGTAGTGTGTAGTGTAGTGTATAGTGTAGTGTATAGTATAGTGTATAGTGTAGTGTATAGTGTAGTGTATAGTGTAGTGTATAGTGTAGTGTATAGTGTAGTGTATAGTGTAGTGTATAGTGTAGTGTATAGTGTAGTGTATAGTGTAGTGTGTAGTGTATAGTGTAGTGTATAGTGTAGTGTATGGTGTAGTGTAGTGTATAGTGTAGTGTATAGTGTAGTGTATAGTGTAGTGTAGGTGTAGTGTAGTGTATAGTGTAGTGTATAGTGTAGTGTATAGTGTAGTGTATAGTGTAGTGTATAGTGTAGTGTATGGTGTAGTGTATAGTGTAGTGTATAGTGTAGTGTATAGTGTAGTGTGTAGTGTATAGTGTAGTGTATAGTGTAGTGTATGGTGTAGTGTAGTGTATAGTGTAGTGTGTAGTGTAGTGTGTAGTGTAGTGTAGTGTGTAGTGTGTAGTGTAGTGTATAGTGTAGTGTAGTGTGTAGTGTATAGTGTAGTGTATAGTGTAGTGTGTAGTGTAGTGTTAGTGTAGTGTAGTGTGTAGTGTGTAGTGTAGTGTATAGTGTAGTGTATAGTGTAGTGTATAGTGTAGTGTATAGTGTAGTGTGTAGTGTAGTGTATAGTGTAGTGTATAGTGTAGTGTATAGTGTAGTGTATAGTGTAGTGTATAGTGTAGTGTATAGTGTAGTGTATAGTGTAGTGTATAGTGTAGTGTATAGTGTATAGTGTAGTGTATAGTGTAGTGTATAGTGTAGTGTATGGTGTAGTGTAGTGTATAGTGTAGTGTGTAGTGTATAGTGTAGTGTATAGTGTAGTGTATGAGTGTAGTGTAGTGTATCAGTGTAGTAGTGTATAGTGTAGTGTATAGTGTAGTGTATGGTGTAGTGTAGTGTATAGTGTAGTGTATAGTGTAGTGTATGGTGTAGTGTAGTGTATAGTGTAGTGTATAGTGTAGTGTATAGTGTAGTGTATAGTGTAGTGTATAGTGTAGTGTATGGTGTAGTGTATAGTGTAGTGTATAGTGTAGTGTATAGTGTAGTGTGTAGTGTATAGTGTAGTGTATAGTGTAGTGTATAGGTGTAGTGTAGTGTATAGTGTAGTGTGTAGTGTAGTGTGTAGTGTAGTGTAAGTGTGTAGTGTGTAGTGTAGTGTATAGTGTAGTGTAGTGTGTAGTGTATAGTGTAGTGTATAGTGTAGTGTGTAGTGTAGTGTATAGTGTAGTGTGTAGTGTAGTGTATAGTGTAGTGTATAGTGTAGTGTGTAGTGTAGTGTATAGTGTAGTGTAGTGTGTAGTGTATAGTGTAGTGTATAGTGTAGTGTATAGTGTAGTGTATAGTGTAGTGTGTAGTGTAGTGTATAGTGTAGTGTATAGTGTAGTGTATAGTGTAGTGTATAGTGTAGTGTGTAGTGTAGTGTGTAGTGTAGTGTATAGTGTAGTGTATAGTGTAGTGTATAGTGTAGTGTATAGTGTAGTGTGTAGTGTAGTGTAGTAGTGTAGTGTATAGTGTAGTGTATAGTGTAGTGTATAGTGTAGTGTATAGTGTAGTGTATAGTGTAGTGTGTAGTGTAGTGTATAGTGTAGTGTATAGTGTAGTGTGTAGTGTAGTGTATAGTGTAGTGTGTAGTGTAGTGTATAGTGTAGTGTATAGTGTAGTGTATAGTGTAGTGTATAGTGTAGTGTATAGTGTAGTGTGTAGTGTAGTGTATAGTGTAGTGTAGTGTATAGTGTAGTGTATAGTGTAGTGTATAGTGTAGTGTATAGTGTAGTGTGTAGTGTAGTGTGTAGTGTAGTGTATAGTGTAGTGTGTAGTGTAGTGTAGTGTGTAGTGTAGTGTATAGTGTAGTGTGTAGTGTAGTGTGTAGTGTAGTGTGTAGTGTAGTGTATAGTGTAGTGTATAGTGTAGTGTATAGTGTAGTGTATAGTGTAGTGTATAGTGTAGCGTATAGTGTAGTGCATAGTGTATAGTGTATAGTGTAGTGTATAGTGTAGTGTATAGTGTAGTGTATAGTGTAGTGTATAGTGTAGTGTATAGTGTAGTGTATAGTGTAGTGTGTATAGTGTAGTGTATAGTGTAGTGTATAGTGTAGTGTATAGTGTAGTGTATAGTGTAGTGTATAGTGTAGTGTATAGTATAGTAGTGTATAGTGTAGTGTATAGTATAGTAGTGTATAGTGTAGTGTATAGTGTAGTGTATAGTGTAGTGTATAGTGTAGTGTATAGTGTAGTGTATAGTGTAGTGTATAGTGTAGTGTATAGTGTAGTGTGTAGTGTAGTGTATAGTGTAGTGTATAGTAGTGTATAGTGTAGTGTATAGTGTAGTGTATAGTATATAGTGTAGTGTAGTGTGTAGTAGTGTAGTGTATAGTGTAGTGTATAGTGTAGTGTATAGTGTAGTGTATAGTGTAGTGTATAGTGTAGTGTATAGTGTAGTGTATAGTGTAGTGTATAGTGTAGCGTATAGTGTAGTGTATAGTGTAGCGTATAGTGTAGTGTATAGTGTAGTGTATAGTGTAGTGTATAGTGTAGTGTAGTGTATAGTAGTGTGTAGTGTATAGTGTAGTGTATAGTGTAGTGTATAGTATAGTGTGTAGTGTATAGTGTAGTGTGTAGTGTATAGTGTAGTGTATAGTGTAGTGTATAGTGTAGTGTATAGTGTAGTGTATAGTGTAGTGTATAGTGTAGTGTATAGTGTAGTGTATAGTAGTGTATAGTGTAGTGTATAGTGTAGTGTATAGTATATAGTGTAGTGTAGTGTGTAGTGTAGTGTAGTGTATAGTGTAGTGTATAGTGTAGTGTATAGTGTAGTGTATAGTGTAGTGTATAGTGTAGTGTATAGTGTAGTGTATAGTGTAGTGTATAGTGTAGCGTATAGTGTAGTGTATAGTGTAGCGTATAGTGTAGTGTATAGTGTAGTGTATAGTGTAGTGTATAGTGTAGTGTAGTGTATAGTAGTGTGTAGTGTATAGTGTAGTGTATAGTGTAGTGTATAGTGTAGTGTATAGTGTAGTGTATAGTGTAGTGTATAGTGTAGTGTATAGTGTAGTGTATAGTGTAGTGTATAGTGTAGTGTATAGTGTAGTGTATAGTGTAGCGTATAGTGTAGTGTATAGTGTAGCGTATAGTGTAGTGTATAGTGTAGTGTATAGTGTAGTGTATAGTGTAGTGTAGTGTATAGTAGTGTGTAGTGTATAGTGTAGTGTATAGTGTAGTGTATAGTGTAGTGTATAGTGTAGTGTAGTGTATAGTGTAGTGTATAGTGTATAGTGTAGTGTATAGTGTATAGTGTAGTGTATAGTGTAGTGTAGACTTGGGGGAGGGAACAGAGAGGCAGGGAGGAGTGGGTGGGAGTTGCAGAATGAGTCACAGGAACTGAACTCGTCATTCTCACAGCACCAGAAGCAGCATCGTCGGCTAAATACATTCAACGAAGCGGGTTCGTATGTTCGCATGTTGGACGCATGTTGTATGTTTGTTTGTTGGACGTGTGCATGTTGCATGATTGATGTATGCTACGTGCGGTACAGCAGAAGTTCAACACGCGCTTGAATCCACTATGATACACTTCGAAACACGACACCAATATACACTACACACTACTATACAATACACTACTATACACTACTATACACTACTATACACTACACTATACACTACTATACACTACTATACACTACTATACACTACTATACACTACTATACACTACTATACACTACACTATACACTACTATACACTACTATACACTACTATACACTACACTACTATACACTACTATACACTACACTATACACTACACTATAACTACTATACACTACTATACACTACTATACACTACT
>NW_027621517.1:45000-50091 GCF_964198595.1 Lampetra fluviatilis | reverse complement strand
AAGGAAAGCTGTCTCGGGTGTGGACCAATCAACTTCAAGGACCATGTGAGACTAGGCTCTAAGGAAAGCTGTCTCGGGTGTGGACCAATCAACTTCAAGGACCATGTGAGACTAGGCTCTAAGGAAAGCTGTCTCGGGTGTGGACCAATCAACTTCAAGGACCATGTGAGATTAGGCTCTAAGGAAAGCTGTCTCGGGTGTGGACCAATCAACTTCAAGGACCATGTGAGACTAGGCTCTAAGGAAAGCTGTCTCGGGTGTGGACCAATCAACTTCAAGGACCATGTGAGACTAGGCTCTAAGGAAAGCTGTCTCGGGTGTGGACCAATCAACTTCAAGGACCATGTGAGACTAGGCTCTAAGGAAAGCTGTCTCGGGTGTGGACCAATCAACTTCAAGGACAGTGCACATACATTATCAAAGTTGTGTGTTTTGTTTGCATTATGACCGCAGCTATTGTGGTCTATGCAAACATGACTCCTTGTAAAAAAGGTGTCAGTTTTGTTGCCAGACAGAAGGGTAAAACAACAATTATCAATGAAATCATCGTTCATATGCCACTCAAAATCTCACCGTGGAAACTTGAAAAATTGTCCGCGCTTTTGGGGACATTTAGTGACAATCTGCATCATGACAACCTCACATTTGCCATTAAAGAGGGGGACCACCAGGGCATCCTTCCAATCCTGCGGAACCCGTCCAGCGGTCCAGACTGTTGTTATGATGTCACGTCTTTGCACAAACGCCACCCTCCCTCAGCATTTCGCCTGGGAGATCATCTCTGCCCGGTGCCTTCCCTGTTCTCAGGCTCCGGATCGCCCTCAGTACTTCCTCAACAGCTGGCACCTCAGCCAGCCACTCACAGGGGGTGACCTCTTCCAATATTTGAGGCACCGCAGCCCCAGCAGGGTCAACACCACTTTGTGCCAGAGGTGGGACAAAGTCATTGTTATGCAAGTCCAAGTCGAGTCGCAAGTCATCAAATTCATGACTCGAGTCTGACTCGAGTCCAAGTCACATGACTCGAGTCCACATCTCATAGGTGGGACAAAGTCATTGTTATGCAAGTCCAAGTCGAGTCGCAAGTCATCAAATTCATGACTCGAGTCTGACTCGAGTCCAAGTCACATGACTCGAGTCCACACCTCTGCTTTGTGCCACGATGTTTTCCTGGCTGAGAGATTTTCCCTGCCCCCAGGACCTCACACAAACGCTCAGCAAAATCTGCAAACCTGTCCCTCTGGGGGGTCAGAGATTGGATCACCGTTCTTTCCCCTAATGATGGTAATAGGTGTGGCGCTGCAGGCTACTTTGTTGATGGAGTTAAAGAGCGATTTGTGATCGCGGGCCACTGAGGCAGACTCCATCTCCTCTCAGCAACCCACGACCACCACCAATCCTTGCGGGAGCCTCACGGCTCTCCGAACCTCCGAGCGAAGGCTTCAGTAAAACCTCCTCATTCTCTGACGTGGGATGCTGTAGGCGATGAGAGTGGGCCTGTCGATGTTTTTAAATCCTTTATATTAAGTTCACTTGCTTGCTTGCGCGCTTAGGACCGTGCAAATCTTTCGGTCGTTTTTTAAAACCCACTTCCCGTGATCCAATCGAGCTGACATTTTGCACACAGACTCGTTGTGCGTGACAATTGATTTTCGTGAAAATATTTTTCCAAAATTTTACACTTTTTATTATATTTAATTACCAATTTCTTAATGGTGCAATGCAATCATCTGACCCATAGGTGGCAGCCATCTCAAGCCAGAGGACGAGAGGACTCTAGCCGCCACGCATATAAAGGATTTAGAGTGAAACACTTTGTTTTTAAATCCTTTATATTAAGTTCACTTGCTTGCTTGCGCGCTTAGGACCGTGCAAATCTTTCGGTCGTTTTTTAAAACCCACTTCCCGTGATCCAATCGAGCTGACATTTTGCACACAGACTCGTTGTGCGTGACAATTGATTTTCGTGAAAATATTTTTCCAAAATTTTACACTTTTTATTATATTTAATTACCAATTTCTTAATGGTGCAATGCAATCATCTGACCCATAGGTGGCAGCCATCTCAAGCCAGAGGACGAGAGGACTCTAGCCGCCACGCATATAAAGGATTTAGAGTGAAACACTTTGTTTTTAAATCCTTTATATTAAGTTCACTTGCTTGCTTGCGCGCTTAGGACCGTGCAAATCTTTCGGTCGTTTTTTAAAACCCACTTCCCGTGATCCAATCGAGCTGACATTTCGCACGCAGACTCGTTGTGCGTGACAATTGATTTTCGTGAAATTTTTTTTCTCCAAAATTTTACATTTTTTAGGAAAAAAAAAATTTCATATTTAATTTCAAATACCAATGTGATAAAAATGAAACTCTTACTCATTTTTAAACTGAAATGAATAATAGAATAAAACCGACGCCACGCATATGAAGGATTTAGAGTGAAACACTTTGTTTTTAAAGGGTTCATTTTATTTTATAACACTCCGACTGACGCTTCTGCTGCTGCTGCTAAAGCGACGCAGCTATGGCTGCAGAGTTTGGTGGTGGTAGATGTTGTTCAAGTCGTTTATTGTGAAAATTCCGTCACAGTTCATATGACCTGCACTGTTTCGTTCAGAGGTGGGACAAAGTCATTGTTATGCAAGTCCAAGTCGAGAGTCGCAAGTCATCAAATTCATGACTCGAGTCTGACTCGAGTCCAAGTCACATGACTCGAGTCCACACCTCTGGTGTAGTGTATAGTGTAGTGTATAGTGTAGTGTATAGTGTATAGTAGTGTATAGTGTAGTGTATAGTGTAGTGTATAGTGTAGTGTATAGTGTAGTGTATAGTGTAGTGTATAGTGTAGTGTAGTAGTGTATAGTAGTGTATAGTGTAGTGTATAGTGTAGTGTATAGTGTAGTGTATAGTGTAGTGTATAGTGTAGTGTATAGTGTAGTGTATAGTAGTGTATAGTGTAGTGTATAGTGTAGTGTATAGTGTAGTGTATAGTGTAGTGTATAGTGTAGTGTATAGTAGTGTATAGTGTAGTGTATAGTGTAGTGTATAGTGTAGTGTATAGTGTAGTGTATAGTGTAGTGTATAGTGTAGTGCAGAGGTGGGACAAAGTCATTGTTATGCAAGTCCAAGTCGAGAGTCGCAAGTCATCAAATTCATGACTCGAGTCTGACTCGAGTCCAAGTCACATGACTCGAGTCCACATCTCAGAGGTGGGACAAAGTCATTGTTATGCAAGTCCAAGTCGAGTCGCAAGTCATCAAATTCATGACTCGAGTCTGACTCGAGTCCAAGTCACATGACTCGAGTCCACACCTTTGGTTTCGTTGCTTTCGTGGCTTTATTTTGGTGATTTTGAAAAGTTTTTTTGGTTTCTCAGGCTGCTTGCGTTGTGGCCGAAACGTCGTGAGAATTGTATTTTATTATGTTTTATTTTTATTATTTTATTACTTCCCTTCTACGTGACTTTACCGAAAGAACCAAGAAGATGAATCTAAGTTGTCTTGTGGTTGTTGTTGTTGTTTGATTTTCATGGCTTAATTTTGGTGATTTCGAGAACGTTTTTTGGTTTGGCCATGTTTGTGTTGTTGTAGTACAGAGTTACACTGATGGCCTTAATCTAAGTTGTCTTGTGGATGTTGTTGTTTGACTTTCATGGCTTTATTTTGGTGATTTTTGAAAAGTTTTTTGGTTTGGCCATGTTTGTGTTGTTGTAGTACAGAGTTAGACTAGTGGCCTTAATCTAAGTTGTCTTGTGGTTGTTGTTTGACTTTTATGGCTTAATTTTGGTGATTTCGAGAACGTTTTTTGGTTTGGCCATGTTTGTGTTGTTGTAGTACAGAGTTAGACTGATGGCCTTAATCTAAGTTGTCTTGTGGTTGTTGTTTGTTTGATTTTCATGGCTTTATTTTGGTGATTTCGAGAACGTTTTTTGGTTTGGCCACGTTTGTGTTGTTGTAGTACAGAGTTAGACTGATGGCCTTAATCTAAGTTGTCTTGTGGTTGTTGTTGTTTGACTTTCATGGCTTTATTTTGGTGATTTCGAGAACGTTTTTTGGTTTGGCCACGTTTGTGTTGTTGTAGTACAGAGTTAGACTGATGGCCTTAATCTAAGTTGTCTTGTGGTTGTTGTTTGACTTTTATGGCTTTATTTTGGTGATTTCGAGAACGTTTTTTGGTTTGGCCACGTTTGTGTTGTTGTAGTACAGAGTCAGACTGATGGCCTTAATCTAAGTTGTCTTGTGGTTGTTGTTGTTGTTGTTGTTTGATTTTTATGGCTTAATTTTGGTGATTTCGAGAACGTTTTTTGGTTTGGCCATGTTTGTGTTGTTGTAGTACAGAGTCAGACTGATGGCCTTAATCTAAGTTGTCTTGTGGTTGTTGTTGTTGTTGTTGTTTGATTTTTATGGCTTAATTTTGGTGATTTCGAGAACGTTTTTTGGTTTGGCCATGTTTGTGTTGTTGTAGTACAGAGTCAGACTGATGGCCTTAATCTAAGTTGTCTTGTGGTTGTTGTTGTTGTTTGATTTTCATGGCTTAATTTTGGTGATTTCGAGAACGTTTTTTGGTTTGGCCATGTTTGTGTTGTTGTAGTACAGAGTCAGACTGATGGCCTTAATCTAAGTTGTCTTGTGGTTGTTGTTGTTGTTGTTGTTTGATTTTTATGGCTTAATTTTGGTGATTTCGAGAACGTTTTTTGGTTTGGCCATGTTTGTGTTGTTGTAGTACAGAGTCAGACTGATGGCCTTAATCTAAGTTGTCTTGTGGTTGTTGTTGTTGTTGTTTGACTTGCATCCCACTGGGATTTTTGCACACAGCGTTGGTGTGTAACGGTGTTTTTCCTGCAACATTTTGCTGTCTTTGCTTGGATTTTCTGTTTGCACCCAGTCACACATATTCGCTTTAAGATGTTTTTTTGTTCACGTTCTTGTTTTTTTTTGCTTGTTGCGGTTGCACCCGATTCAAGAGCCCAATGGCTCACGGGGCTTGTACCTAATAAATAAAACTTGAAACTTGAAGACTTTTTTTGCTCAGCCAGCTTGAACACCTCCTCCGTCAGACAGGGTGTCTCTGGGGAGGTCTGGATCGTGTACCCA
>NW_027621517.1:17500-40000 GCF_964198595.1 Lampetra fluviatilis | reverse complement strand
GCGTATAGTGTAGTGTAGTGTATAGTGTAGTGTATAGTGTAGTGTATAGTGTAGTGTATAGTGTAGTGTAGTGTATAGTGTAGTGTATAGTGTAGTGTATAGTGTAGTGTATAGTGTAGTGTATAGTGTAGTGTATAGTGTAGTGTATAGTGTAGTGTATAGTGTAGTGTATAGTGTAGCGTATAGTGTAGTGTAGTGTATAGTGTAGTGTATAGTGTAGTGTATAGTGTAGCGTATAGTGTAGTGTAGTGTATAGTGTAGTGTATAGTGTAGCGTATAGTGTAGTGTAGTGTATAGTGTAGTGTATAGTGTAGTGTATAGTGTAGTGTATAGTGTATAGTGTAGTAGTGTATAGTGTAGTGTATAGTGTAGTGTATAGTGTAGTGTATAGTGTATAGTGTAGTGTATAGTGTAGTGTATAGTATATAGTGTAGTGTATAGTGTAGTGTATAGTGTAGTGTATAGTGTAGTGTATAGTATATAGTGTAGTGTATAGTGTAGTGTATAGTGTAGTGTATAGTGTAGTGTATAGTAGTGTGTAGTGTATAGTGTAGTGTATAGTGTAGTGTATAGTGTAGTGTATAGTGTAGTGTATAGTGTAGTGTAGTGTATAGTGTAGTGTATAGCGTAGTGTATAGTGTAGTGTATAGTGTAGTGTAGTGTATAGTGTAGTGTATAGTGTAGTGTATAGTGTAGTGTATAGTGTAGTGTATAGTGTAGTGTATAGTGTAGTGTATAGTGAAGTGTATAGTGTAGTGTATAGTGTAGTGTGTAGTGTAGTGTATAGTGTAGTGTATAGTGTAGTGTATAGTGAAGTGTATAGTGTAGTGTATAGTGTAGTGTATAGTGTAGTGTATAGTGTAGTGTATAGTGTAGTGTATAGTGTAGTGTATAGTGAAGTGTATAGTGTAGTGTATAGTAGTGTAGTGTATAGTAGTGTGTAGTGTAGTGTATAGTGTAGTGTATAGTGTAGTGTATAGTAGTGTGTAGTGTATAGTGTAGTGTATAGTGTAGTGTGTAGTGTAGTGTATAGTGTAGTGTGTAGTGTAGTGTGTAGTGTAGTGTATAGTGTAGTGTATAGTGTAGTGTATAGTGTAGTGTATAGTGTAGTGTATAGTGTAGTGTATAGTGTAGTGTAGTGTATAGTATAGTGCATAGTGTAGTGTATAGTGTAGTGTGTAGTGTAGTGTATAGTGTAGTGTATAGTAGTGTGTAGTGTATAGTGTAGTGTATAGTGTAGTGTGTAGTGTAGTGTATAGTGTAGTGTATAGTGTAGTGTATAGTGTAGTGTATAGTGTAGTGTATAGTGTAGTGTAGTGTATAGTATAGTGCATAGTGTAGTGTATAGTGTAGTGTATAGTGTAGTGTAGTGTATAGTGTATAGTGTAGTGTATAGTGTAGTGTATAGTGTAGTGTATAGTGTAGTGCATAGTGTATAGTGTATAGTGTAGTGTATAGTGTAGTGTATGGTGTAGTGTATGGTGTAGTGTATAGTGTAGTGTATAGTGTAGTGTATAGTGTAGTGCATAGTGTATAGTGTATAGTGTAGTGTATAGTGTAGTGTATGGTGTAGTGTATGGTGTAGTGTATAGTGTAGTGTATAGTGTAGTGTATAGTGTAGTGCATAGTGTATAGTGTATAGTGTAGTGTATAGTGTAGTGTATAGTGTAGTGTAGTGTATAGTGTAGTGTATAGTGTATAGTGTAGTGTATAGTGTAGTGTAGACTTGGGGGAGGGAACAGAGAGGCAGGCAGGAGTGGGTGGGAGTTGCAGAATGAGTCACAGGAACTGAACTCGTCATTCTCACAGCAGCAGAAGCAGCATCGTCGGCTAAATACATTCAACGAAGCAGGTTCGTATGTTCGCATGTTGTTCGCATGTTGGACGCATGTTGTATGTTTGTTTGTTGGACGTGTGCATGTTGCATGATTGATGTATGCTACGTGCGGTACAGCAGAAGTTCAACAGGCGCTTGAATCCACTATGATACACTTCTAAACACGACACCAATATACACTACACACTACTATACACTACTATACACTACACTATACACTACACTATACACTACTATACACTACACTATACACTACTATACACTACTATACACTACTATACACTACTATACACTACTATACACTACTATACACTACTATACACTACTATACTACACTATACACTACTATACACTACTATACACTACTATACACTACTATACACTACTATACACTACTATACACTACTATACACTACTATACACTACTATACACTACACTATACACTACTATACACTACTATACACTACTATACACTACACTACTATACACTACTATACACTACACTACTATACACTACTATACACTACACTACTATACACTACTATACACTACTATACACTACTATACACTACTATACACTACTATACACTACTATACTATACACTATACTACTATACACTACTATACACTACTATACACTACTATACACTACTATACACTACTATACACTACTATACACTACTATACACTACACACTACTATACACTACACTATACACTACTATACACTACTATACACTACTATACACTACACTATACACTACTATACACTACTATACACTACTATACACTACTATACACTACTATACACTACACTATACACTACTATACACTACACACTACTATACAATACACTACTATACACTACTATACACTACACTATACACTACTATACACTTACACTATATATTACACTATACACTACACTATACACTACTATACACAACTATACACTACTATACACTTACACTATACTACTATACACTACTATACACTACTATACACTACTATACACTACTACACACTACTATACACTACTATACACTACTACACACTACTATACACTACTATACACTACTATACACTACTATACACTACACTACACACTACTATACACTACTATACACTACTATACACTACTATACACTACTACACACTACTATACACTACTATACACTACTATACACTACTATACACTACACTACACACTACTATACACTACTATTCACTACTATACACTACTATACACTACTATACACTACTACACACTACTATACACTACTATACACTACTATTCACTACACTATAACACTACTATACACTACACTATACACTACTATACACTACACTATACACTACTATACACTACTATACACTACTATACACTAACTACACACTACTATACACTACTATTCACTACTATACACTACTATACACTACTATTCACTACTATACACTACACTATACACTACTATACACTACTATACACTACTATACACTACTATACACTACTACACACTACTATACACTACTATACACTACTCACTATACACTACTATACACTACTATACACTACTATACACTACACTACTATACACTACTATACACTACTATACACTACTATACACTACACTATACACTACTATACACTACTATACACTACTATACACTACTATACACTACACTATACACTACTATACACTACTATACACTACTATACACTACTATACACTACTATACACTACTACACACTACTATACACTACTATACACTACACTATACACTACTATACACTACTATACACTACTATACACTACTATACACTACACTACTATACACTACTATTCACTACTATACACTACACTACTATACACTACTATACACTACACTATACACTACTATACACTACTATACACTACTATACACTACTATACACTACTATACACTACACTATACACTACTATACACTACTATACACTACTATACACTACTATACACTACTATACACTACACTATACACTACTATACACTACTATACACTACTATACACTACTATACACTACTATACACTACACTACTATACACTACACTATACACTACTATACACTACTATACACTACTATACACTACACTACTATACACTACACTATACACTACACTATACACTACACTATACACTACTATACACAACACTAGACACTACACTATACACTACACTATACACTACACTATACACTACACTATACACTACACTATACACTACTATACACTACTATACACTACACTACTATACTATATACTACTATACACTACTCTACACTATACTACTATACACTACACTATACACTACTATACAGTACGCTACTATACACTACACTATACACTACTCTACACTATACTACTATACACTACACTATACACTACACACTATGTTAACTACCTCGCCTGGTGTACAGGAGGTCGTGGGTTTGAGATGTTAACTACCTTCTTCAGATACCACTGGTTCTTCATGTTCTGCAGATGTAGATGCCACTGGTTCTTCATGTTCTACAGATGTAGATGCCACTGGTTCTTCGCGTTTTGCAGATGTAGATGCCACTGGTTCTTCACGTTCTGCAGATGTAGATGCCACTGGTTCTTCACGTTCTGCAGATGTAGATGCCACTGGTTCTTCACGTTCTGCAGATGTAGATGCCACTGGTTCTTCACGTTCTGCAGATGTAGATGCCACTGGTTCTTCACGTTCTGCAGATGTAGATGCCACTGGTTCTTCACGTTCTACAGATGTAGATGCCACTGGTTCTTCACGTTCTGCAGATGTAGATGCCACTGGTTCTTCACGTTCTGCAGATGTAGGTGCCACTGGTTCTTCACGTTCTACAGATGTAGATGCCACTGGTTCTTCACGTTCTACAGATGTAGATGCCACTGGTTCTTCACGTTCTGCAGATGTAGGTGCCACTGGTTCTTCACGTTCTGCAGATGTAGATGCCACTGGTTCTTCACGTTCTACAGATGTAGATGCCACTGGTTCTTCACGTTCTGCAGATGTAGACGCCACTGGTTCTTCATGTTCTGCAGATGTAGATGCCACTGGTTCTTCACGTTCTGCAGATGTAGATGCCACTGGTTCTTCACGTTCTGCAGATGTAGATGCCACTGGTTCTTCACGTTCTGCAGATGTAGATGTCACTGGTTCTTCACGTTCTGCAGATGTAGACGCGACTGGTTCTTCACGTTCTGCAGATGTAGATGCCACTGGTTCTTCACGTTCTGCAGATGTAGATGCCACTGGTTCTTCACGTTCTGCAGATGTAGATGCCACTGGTTCTTCACGTTCTGCAGATGTAGATGCCACTGGTTCTTCACGTTCTGCAGATGTAGATGCCGCTGGTTCTTCACGTTCTGCAGATGTAGATGCCACTGGTTCTTCACGTTCTGCAGATGTAGATGCCACTGGTTCTTCACATTCTGTAGATGTAGATGCCGCTGGTTCTTCACGTTCTGCAGATGTAGATGCCACTGGTTCTTCACGTTCTGCAGATGTAGATGCCACTGGTTCTTCACGTTCTGCGGATGTAGATGCCACTGGTTCTTCACGTTCTTCAGATGTAGATGCCGCTGGTTCTTCACGTTCTGTAGATGTAGATGCCACTGGTTCTTCACGTTCTGCAGATGTAGATGCCACTGGTTCTTCACGTTCTGCAGATGTAGATGCCACTGGTTCTTCACGTTCTACAGATGTAGATGCCACTGGTTCTTCACGTTCTGCAGATGTAGATGCCACTGGTTCTTCACGTTCTGCAGATGTAGATGCCACTGGTTCTTCACGTTCTGCAGATGTAGATGCCACTGGTTCTTCACGTTATACAGATGTAGATGCCACTGGTTCTTCACGTTCTGCAGATGTAGATGCCACTGGTTCTTCACGTTCTGTAGATGTAGATGCCACTGGTTCTTCACGTTCTGTAGATGTAGATGCCACTGGTTCTTCACGTTCTGCAGATGTAGATGCCACTGGTTCTTCATGTTCTGTAGATGTAGATGCCACTGGTTCTTCACGTTCTACAGATGTAGATGCCACTGGTTCTTCACATTCTGTAGATGTAGATGCCACTGGTTCTTCACGTTCTGTAGATGCCACTGGTTCTTCACGTTCTGTAGATGTAGATGCCACTGGTTCTTCACGTTCTGCAGATGTAGATGCCACTGGTTCTTCATGTTCTGTAGATGTAGATGCCACTGGTTCTTCACGTTCTGCAGATGTAGATGCCACTGGTTCTTCACGTTCTGTAGATGTAGATGCCACTGGTTCTTCACGTTCTGCAGATGTAGATGCCACTGGTTCTTCACGTTCTGTAGATGTAGATGCCACTGGTTCTTCACGTTCTGCAGATGTAGATACCACTGGTTCTTCACGTTCTGCAGATGTAGATGCCACTGGTTCTTCACGTTCTGCAGATGTAGATGCCACTGGTTCTTCACGTTCTGCAGATGTAGATGCCACTGGTTCTTCACGTTCTGCAGATGTAGATGCCAATGGTTCTTCGCGTTCTGTAGATGTAGATGCCACTGGTTCTTCACGTTCTGCAGATGTAGATGCCACTGGTTCTTTACGTTCTGCAGATGTAGATGCCACTGGTTCTTCACGTTCTGTAGATGTAGATGCCACTGGTTCTTCGCGTTCTGTAGATGTAGTTGCCACTGGTTCTTCACGTTCTATAGATGCCACTGGTTCTTCACGTTCTGCAGATGTAGATGTCACTGGTTCTTCACGTTCTATAGATGCCACTGGTTCTTCACGTTCTGCAGATGTAGATGCCACTGGTTCTTCACGTTCTGTAGATGCCACTGGTTCTTCACGTTCTGCAGATGTAGATGCCACTGGTTCTTCACCTTCTGTAGATGTAGATGCCACTGGTTCTTCACGTTCTGCAGATGTAGATGCCACTGGTTCTTCACGTTCTGCAGATGTAGATGCCACTGGTTCTTCGCGTTCTGCAGATGTAGATGCCACTGGTTCTTCACGTTCTGCAGATGTAGATGCCACTGGTTCTTCACGTTCTGTAGATGTAGATGCCACTGGTTCTTCACGTTCTGCAGATGTAGATGCCACTGGTTCTTCATGTTCTGTAGATGTAGATGCCACTGGTTCTTCACGTTCTACAGATGTAGATGCCACTGGTTCTTCACATTCTGTAGATGTAGATGCCACTGGTTCTTCACGTTCTGTAGATGCCACTGGTTCTTCACGTTCTGTAGATGTAGATGCCACTGGTTCTTCACGTTCTGCAGATGTAGATGCCACTGGTTCTTCATGTTCTGTAGATGTAGATGCCACTGGTTCTTCACGTTCTGCAGATGTAGATGCCACTGGTTCTTCACGTTCTGTAGATGTAGATGCCACTGGTTCTTCACGTTCTGCAGATGTAGATGCCACTGGTTCTTCACGTTCTGTAGATGTAGATGCCACTGGTTCTTCACGTTCTGCAGATGTAGATACCACTGGTTCTTCACGTTCTGCAGATGTAGATGCCACTGGTTCTTCACGTTCTGCAGATGTAGATGCCACTGGTTCTTCACGTTCTGCAGATGTAGATGCCACTGGTTCTTCACGTTCTGCAGATGTAGATGCCACTGGTTCTTCGCGTTCTGTAGATGTAGATGCCACTGGTTCTTCACGTTCTGCAGATGTAGATGCCACTGGTTCTTTACGTTCTGCAGATGTAGATGCCACTGGTTCTTCACGTTCTGTAGATGTAGATGCCACTGGTTCTTCGCGTTCTGTAGATGTAGTTGCCACTGGTTCTTCACGTTCTATAGATGCCACTGGTTCTTCACGTTCTGCAGATGTAGATGTCACTGGTTCTTCACGTTCTATAGATGCCACTGGTTCTTCACGTTCTGCAGATGTAGATGCCACTGGTTCTTCACGTTCTGTAGATGCCACTGGTTCTTCACGTTCTGCAGATGTAGATGCCACTGGTTCTTCACCTTCTGTAGATGTAGATGCCACTGGTTCTTCACGTTCTGCAGATGTAGATGCCACTGGTTCTTCACGTTCTGCAGATGTAGATGCCACTGGTTCTTCGCGTTCTGCAGATGTAGATGCCACTGGTTCTTCACGTTCTGCAGATGTAGATGCCACTGGTTCTTCACGTTCTGTAGATGTAGATGCCACTGGTTCTTCACGTTCTGCAGATGTAGATGCCACTGGTTCTTCACGTTCTGCAGATGTAGATGCCACTGGTTCTTCACGTTCTGCAGATGTAGATGCCACTGGTTCTTCACGTTCTGCAGATGTAGATGCCACTGGTTCTTCACGTTCTGCAGATGTAGATGCCACTGGTTCTTCGCGTTCTGCAGATGTAGATGCCACTGGTTCTTCACGTTCTGCAGATGTAGATGCCACTGGTTCTTCACGTTCTGCAGATGTAGATGCCACTGGTTCTTCACCTTCTGTAGATGTAGATGCCACTGGTTCTTCACGTTCTGTAGATGCCACTGGTTCTTCACCTTCTGTAGATGTAGATGCCACTGGTTCTTCACGTTCTGCAGATGTAGATGCTACTGGTTCTTCACGTTCTGCAGATGTAGATGCCACTGGTTCTTCACGTTCTGCAGATGTAGATGCCACTGGTTCTTCACGTTCTGCAGATGTAGATGCCACTGGTTCTTCACGTTCTGTAGATGCCACTGGTTCTTCACCTTCTGCAGATGTAGATGCCACTGGTTCTTCACATTCTGCAGATGTAGATGCCACTGGTTCTTCACGTTCTGCAGATGCAGATGCCACTGGTTCTTCACGTTCTGTAGATGTAGTGAATGGGAGATGCTGATCAATAAATGGGAAAATATTAATTTTAACATTTTCATGGCGGTGTGTCTCGGCAGACTTGGTCCCGGCCATAGGAATGGCGACACTCGGAGGGGCTGGCCGATTATGGACGGCGCTTTTCGTCTCTGTGGGTACGTGAAATATCACTCGCTCACTCATTCATCTTGTCACTCATTCACTCATTCACTCATTCACTCAATCACACATTCATCTTGTCACTCATTCATCTTCTCACTCATTCATCTTGTCACTCATTCACTCATTCACTCATTCATCTTGTCACTCATTCATCTTCTCACTCATTCATCTTGTCACTCATTCACTCATTCATCTTGTCACTCATTCATCTTCTCACACATTCACTCATTCACTCATTCATCTTCTCACTCATTCACTCATTCATCTCCTCACTCATTCACTCATTCATCCTCTCACTCATTCGCTCTCACTAATTCATTCTGAATAATTCACTCTCACTCATTCACTCTCACTCAACCGCTCTCACTCATTCACCCTCACTCATTCACCCTCACTCATTCACTCAACAAAGCACCGTCATTCATTCCCACTGAATGGCTCTCACTCATTCACCCTCACTCATTCACTCTCACTCCTTCATTGACCCTTGAGTCACTCACACCAGACGAGGTAGTCAACATCTCCCAGGGTCCGGGATCGAACCCACGACCTCCTGCGTACCAGGCGAGGTAGTTAACATCTCCCAGGGTCCGGGATCGAACCCACGACCTCCTGCGTACCAGGCGAGGTAGTTAACATCTCCCAGGGTCCGGGATCGAACCCACGACCTCCTGCGTACCAGGCGATGTAGTTAACATCTCCCAGGGTCCGGGATCGAACCCACGACCTCCTGCGTACCAGGCGAGGTAGTTAACATCTCCCAGGGTCCGGGATCGAACCCACGACCTCCTGCGTACCAGGCGAGGTAGTTAACATCTCCCAGGGTCCGGGATCGAACCCACGACCTCCTGCACACCAGGCGAGGTAGTCAACATCTCCCAGGGTCCGGGATCGAACCCACGACCTCCTGTAGACCAGGCGAGGTAGTCAACATCTCCCAGGGTCCGGGATCGAACCCACGACCTCCTGCGTACCAGGCGAGGTAGTCAACATCTCTCAGTGTCTGGGATCGAACCCACGACCTCCTGTATACCAGGCGAGGTAGTCAACATCTCTCAGTGTCTGGGATCGAACCCACGACCTCCTGTAGACCAGGCGAGGTAGTCAACATCTCTCAGTGTCCGGGATCGAACCCACGACCTCCTGTAGACCAGGCGAGGTAGTCAACATCTCTCAGTGTCCGGGATCGAACCCACGACCTCCTGTAGACCAGGCGAGGTAGTCAACATTTCTCAGTGTCTGGGATCGAACCCACGACCTCCTGCGTACCAGGCGAGGTAGTCAACATCTCTCAGTGTCCGGGATCGAACCCACGACCTCCTGTAGACCAGGCGAGGTAGTCAACATCTCTCAGTGTCTGGGATCGAATCCACGACCTCCTGTAGACCAGGCGAGGTAGTCAACATCTCACAGGGTCACAGGATCGAACCCACGACCTCCTGTAGACCAGGCGAGGTAGTCAACATCTCACAGGGTCCGGGATCGAACCCACGACCTCCTGTAGACCAGGCGAGGTAGTCAACATCTCCTAGCACACTTGCAGTTCCCCGTGTAACAGGAGGAAGAGTGACCGGGAGATTTTGAAAGAGGAACAGGTGGAATGGGAAATCTGAACAAACCACAGAAACCATTTTTGGGAAGTGTTGAAACCAAAGTTGGTCACCGGTTTATCGTGTGGCATGTTCAGGCGCTGTGCACACCACACTGTATACTACACTGTACACTACACTATACACTACACTATACACTATACTATACACTACTATACACTGCACTATACACTACACTATACACTACTATACACTATACACTACACTACACTATACACTACACTATACACTACTATACACTACACTATACACTACACTATACACTACTATACACTATACACTACACTATACACTACACTATACACTACTATACACTATACACTACTATACACTATACACTACACTATACACTACACTATACACTACACTATACACTACTATACACTATACACTACACTATACACTACACTATACACAACACTATACACTACACTATACACTACACTATACACTACACTATACACTACACTATACACTACACTATACACTATACACTACACTATACACTACACTATACACTACACTATACACTACACTATACACTACACTATACACTACACTATACACTATACACTACACTATACACTACTATACACTATACACTACTATACACTATACACTACTATACACTACACTATCCACTACACTAAACACTACACTATACACTACACTATACACTACTATACACTATACACTACTATACACTATACACTACTATACACTACACTATACACTACACTACACATTACACTATCCACTACACTATACACTACACTATACACTACACTATACACTACACTATACACTACACTACACACTATACACTACACACTACACTATACACTACTGTGTTTTCCGTGTGTGGTGGTTGTGCTAGAGACTACACGGGGGACCTTTGTCTTTGCGCCCACCGCTACAACTCACAACCACTTGCCCCTACAGCCCTACTAGAGGCTACCTGGGGTATCTTTGTCTCTGTGTGTTTGTTTGGGTTTCACTATTTCGTGCCTGGCTCTGCCCTGAGGTTTCGTTTGCTAGCTAACCGCAGCTTTTGCCAAATCTGTTTTCTTTTTTTACAAATAAAACTATTTAGCAATTTCCCGAGGGGCATTTCAAAAAGCTTACGGCAACTCTATGGGTCTCTGTGGGTCTCAATGGGTCTCTATGCAACTCCATGGGTCTCTATGGGTCTCTATGCGTCTCTGTGGGTCTCTATGGGTCCCTGTGTGTCTCTGTGTGTCTCTGTGGGTCTCAATGGGTCTCTATGCAACTCCATGGGTCTCTATGGGTCTCTATGCGTCTCTGTGGGTCTCTATGGGTCCCTGTGTGTCTCTGTGGGTCTCTGTGGGTCTCTGTGTGTCTCTGTGGGTCTCTGTGGGTCTCTGTGTGTCTCTGTGGGTCTCAATGGGTCTCTATGCAACTCCATGGGTCTCTATGGGTCTCTATGCGTCTCTGTGGGTCTCTATGGGTCTCTGTGTGTCTCTGTGGGTCTCTATGGGTCTCTATGTGTCTCTACGGGTCTCAATGGGTCTCTATGTAACTCTATGGGTCTCTGTGGGTCTCTGTGGGTCTCTGTGGGATTCTATGGGTCTCTGTGGGTCTCTGTGGGTCTCTATGGGTCTCTATACAACTCTATGTAACTCTATGGGTCTCTATGCAACTCTATGGGTCTCTGTGGGTCTCTGTGAGTCTCTGTAGGACTCTGTGGGTCTCTATGTGTCTCTATGGGTCTCTGTGTGTCTCTATGTATCTCTATGGGTCTCTATGTAACTCTATGGGTCTGTCTGGGTCTCTATCGGTCTCTATGCAACTCTATGGGTCTCTATGGGTCTCTGTGTGTCTCTGTGGGTCTCTATGGGTCTCTGTGTGTCTGTGGGTCTCTGTGGGTCTCTGTGGGTCTCTGTGTGTCTCTATGGGTCTCTGTGTGTCTCTATGGGTCGCTATGGGTCTCTGTGTGTCTCTGTATGTCCCTGTGGGTCTCTATGGGGCTCTGTGTGTCTGTGGGTCTCTGTGGGTCTCTGTGTGTCTCTGTGTGTCTCTATGGGTCGCTATGGGTCTCTGTGTGTCTCTGTATGTCCCTGTGGGTCTCTATGGGGCTCTGTGTGTCTGTGGGTCTCTGTGGGTCTCTGTGTGTCTCTGTGTGTCTCTATGGGTCGCTATGGGTCTCTGTGTGTCTCTGTATGTCCCTGTGGGTCTCTATGGGGCTCTGTGTGTCTGTGGGTCTCTGTGGATCTCTGTGTGTCTCTGTGTGTCTCTATGGGTCGCTATGGGTCTCTGTGTGTCTCTGTATGTCCCTGTGGTCTCTGTGGGTCTCTGTGGGTCTCTGTGGGATTCTACATAACTCTGTGTGTCTCTATGGGTCTCTATGGGTCTCTGTGTGTCTCTGTGTGTCTCTATGGGTCTCTGTGTGTCTCTGTGTGTCTCTATAGGTCTCTGTGTGTCTCTGTGTGTCTCTATGGGTCTCTGTGTGTCTCTATGGGTCTCTATGGGTCTCTGTGTGTCTCTGTGGGTCTCTGTGTGTCTCTGTGTGTCTTTGTGTAACTCTATGGGTCTCTGTGGGTCTCAGTGTGTCTCTGTGGGTCTCTATGCAACTCTATGCAACTCTATGGGTCTCTTTGGGTCTCTATACAACTCTATGCAACTCTATGGGTCTCTATGCAACTCTATGTAACTCTATGGGTCTGTCTGGGTCTCTATGGGTCTCTATGCAACTCTATGTAACTCTATGGGTCTCTGTGTGTCTCTGTGGGTCTCTGTGTGTCTGTGGGTCTCTGTGGGTCTCTGTGGGTCTCTATGGGTCTCTGTGTGTCTGTGGGTCTCTGTGGGTCTCTGTGGGTCTCTGTGTGTCTCTATGGGTCGCTATGGGTCTCTATGGGTCTCTGTGGGTCTCTGTGTGTCTCTATGGGTCTCTGTGTGTCTCTGTGGGTCTCTATGGGGCTCTGTGTGTCTGTGGGTCTCTGTGGGTCTCTGTGTGTCTCTGTGTGTCTCTATGGGTCGCTATGGGTCTCTGTGTGTCTCTGTATGTCCCTGTGGTCTCTGTGGGTCTCTGTGGGTCTCTGTGGGATTCTACATAACTCTGTGTGTCTCTATGGGTCTCTATAGGTCTCTGTGTGTCTCTGTGTGTCTCTATGGGTCTCTGTGTGTCTCTGTGTGTCTCTATAGGTCTCTGTGTGTCTCTGTGTGTCTCTATGGGTCTCTGTGTGTCTCTATGGGTCTCTATGGGTCTCTGTGTGTCTCTGTGGGTCTCTGTGTGTCTCTGTGTGTCTTTGTGTAACTCTATGGGTCTCTGTGGGTCTCAGTGTGTCTCTGTGGGTCTCTATGCAACTCTATGCAACTCTATGGGTCTCTATGCAACTCTATGGGTCTCTATGGGTCTCTGTGGGTCTCTGTAGGACTCTGTGGGTCTCTATGGGTCTCTATGGGTCTCTGTGTGTCTCTATGTATCTCTATGGGTCTCTATGCAACTCTATGTAACTCTATGGGTCTCTGTGTGTCTCTGTGGGTCTCTGTGTGTCTGTGGGTCTCTGTGGGTCTCTGTGTGTCTGTGGGTCTCTGTGGGTCTCTGTGTCTCTATAGGTCTCTGTGTGTCTCTATGGGTCTCTATGGGTCTCTGTGTGTCTCTGTGTGTCTCTATGGGTCTCTGTGTGTCTCTGTGTGTCTCTATGGGTCTCTGTGGGTCGCTATGGGTCTCTGTGTGTCTCTGTGTGTCTCTGTGGGATTCTACGTAACTCTGTGGGTCTCTGTGTGTCTCTGTGTGTCTCTATGGGTCGCTATGGGTCTATGTGTGTCTCTGTATGTTTCTGTGGGTCTCTGTGGGTCTCTGTGGGATTCTACGTAACTCTGTGTGTCTCTATGGGTCTCTATGGGTCTCTGTGTGTCTCTGTGTGTCTCTATGGGTCTCTGTGTGTCTCTGTGTGTCTCTATGGGTCTCTGTGTGTCTCTGTGTGTCTCTATGGGTCTCTGTGTGTCTCTATGGGTCTCTGTGTGTCTCTGTGTGTCTCTGTGTGTCTCTATGGGTCTCTGTGTGTCTCTGTGTGTCTCTGTGTGTCTCTATGGGTCTCTATGGGTCTCTGTGTGTCTCTGTGTGTCTCTATGGGTCTCTGTGTGTCTCTGTGTGTCTCTATGGGTCTCTGTGTGTCTCTGTGTGTCTCTATGGGTCTCTGTGTGTCTCTATGGGTCTCTGTGTGTCTCTGTGTGTCTCTATGGGTCTCTGTGTGTCTCTGTGTGTCTCTATGGGTCTCTGTGTGTCTCTATGGGTCTCTGTGTGTCTCTGTGTGTCTCTATGGGTCTCTGTGTGTCTCTGTGTGTCTCTATGGGTCTCTGTGTGTCTCTATGGGTCTCTATGGGTCTCTGTGTGTCTCTGTGTGTCTCTGTGGGTCTCTGTGTGTCTCTATGGGTCTCTATGTGTCTCTGTGTAACTCTATGGGTCTCTCTGTGCAACTCTATGGGTCTCTGTGTAACTCTATGGGTCTCTGTGTAACTCTATGGGTCTCTGTGTAACTCTATGGGTCTCTATGCAACTCTATGGGTCTCTATGGGTCTCTCTGTGTAACTCTATGGGTCTCTATGGGTCTCTCTGTGTAACTCTATGGGTCTCTGTGTAACTCTATGGGTCTCTATGTAACTCTATGGGTCTCTATGGGTCTCTCTGTGTAACTCTATGGGTCTCTCCGTGCAACTCTCTGTGTAACTCTGTGTGTCTCTGTGTGACGTCACCCCCCCCCCCCCCCCCTTTGTGACGTCACCACCCCCCTCTGTGACGTCACGCAGGCGTCATCAGCGCGTGCGTGAGCTCGTGCACTCTGGAGGCGACGCCGTTTGCGCGTTTCCGCGGCGACGCCGGCGACCATTTTGGCTACTCGGTTGTGCAGCACAGAGACAGCTCCTACCGGGCTTGGTGAGTGAAACACTCACCACTCACACTCACCACTCACCACTCACCACTCACCACTCACTCACTCGCTCGCTCACTCGCTCACTCGCCCACTCACTCACTCACTCACTCGCCCACTCACTCACTCGCCCACTCACCACTCACTCACTCACAGAGACAGCTCCTACCGGGCTTGGTGAGTGGAACACTCACCACTCACACTCACCACTCACTCACTCACTCACTCACACTCACCACTCACTCACTCACCACTCACTCACTCACCACTCACTCACTCACTCACTCACCACTCACTCACCACTCACTCACTCACCACTCACTCACTCACCACTCACTCACTCACTCACTCACCACTCACTCACCACTCACTCACTCACCACTCGCTCACTCACTCACTCACTCACACTCACCACTCACTCACTCACCACTCACTCACTCACCACTCACTCACTCACTCACTCACCACTCACTCACCCACTCACTCACTCACTCACTCACTCATTCACTCACTCACTCACTCACCACTCACTCACTCACCACTCACAGAGACAGCTCCTACCGGGCTTGGTGAGTGAAACACTCACCACTCACTCACTCACTCACTCACTCACTCACTTACTCACTTACTCACTCACTCACTCACTTACTCACTTACTCACTCACTCACTCACTCACTCACTCACACACTCACTCATACACTCACTCACTTACTCACTTACTCACTAACTTACTCACTTACTCACTCACTCACTCACTTACTCACTCACTCATACACTCACTCACTCACTCACTCACTCACTCACTCACTCACTCACTCATACACTCACTCACTCACTCACCACTCACTCACTCACTCACTCATACACTCACTCACTCACTCACTCACTCACTCACACACTCACTCACACACTCACTCACTCACTCACTCACTCACCACTCACTCACTCACTCACCACTCACTCACTCACTCACCCACCACTCACTCACCACTCACTCACTCACTCACTCACTCACTCACTCACTCACTCACTCACTCACTCACTCACTCACTCACTCACTCACTCACTCACTCACTCACTCACTCACTCACTCACTCACTCACTCACTCACCACTCACTCACTCACTCACCACTCACTCACTCACTCACCCACCACTCACTCACCCACTCACCACTCACTCACCACTCACTCACCACTCACTCACTCACCACTCACTCACTCACCACTCACTCACTCACTCACCCACTCACCACTCACCACTCACCACTCACTCACCACTCACTCACTCACCACTCACTCACTCACCACTCACTCACTCACCACTCACTCACTCACTCACTCACCCACTCACCACTCACCACTCACCACTCACCACTCACTCACTCACCACTCACTCACTCAACACTCACTCACACACTCACTCACCACTCACTCACCACTCACTCACCACTCACTCACCACTCACACTCACCACTCACTCACTCACCACTCACTCACACACTCACTCACTCACTCACCACTCACTCACCACTCACCACTCACTCACCACTCACCACTCACTCACTCGCCCACTCACTCACCACTCACTCGCCCACTCACCACTCACTCACCACTCACTCACTCACTCACTCACTCACCACTCACTCACACTCACTCACTCACTCACCACTCACTCACCACTCACTCACCACTCACTCACTCACTCACTCACCACTCACTCACTCACTCACCACTCACTCACTCACTCACTCACTCACTCACCACTCACTCACCACTCACTCACCACTCACTCACTCACTCACTCACCACTCACTCACTCACCACTCACTCACCACTCACCACTCACTCACCACTCACTCACTCACCACTCACTCACTCACCACTCACTCACTCACTCACTCACTCACACACTCACTCACTCACTCACTCACTCACCACTCACTCACTCACTCACTCACCACTCACTCACTCACTCACCACTCACACTCACACACCACTCACTCACTCACACTCACTCACTCACTCACCACTCACTCACTCACCACTCACTCACTCACTCACCACTCACTCACTCACTCACCACTCACTCACCACTCACTCACCACTCACTCACTCACTCACCACTCACTCACTCACTCACCACTCACTCACTCACTCACTCACTCACCACTCACTCACTCACTCACTCACCACTCACTCACTCACTCACTCACACTCACTCACTCACTCACCACTCACTCACTCACCACTCACTCACTCACTCACCACTCACTCACTCACTCACTCACTCACTCACCACTCACTCACTCACTCACCACTCACACTCACTCACTCACACACCACTCACTCACTCACACTCACCACTCACTCACCACTCACTCACTCACCACTCACTTACTCACTCACTCACTCACCACTCACTTACTCACCACTCACACTCACTCACTCACCACTCACACTCACTCACTCACTCACTCACTCACCACTCACTCACTCACTCACCACTCACACTCACTCACTCACACACCACTCACTCACTCACACTCACCACTCACTCACCACTCACTCACTCACCACTCACTTACTCACTCACTCACTCACTCACTCACCACTCACACTCACTCACTCACCACTCACTCACCACTCACTCACTCACCACTCACTCACCACTCACTCACCACTCACTCACCACTCACACTCACTCACTCACCACTCACTCACCACTCACTTACTCACTCACACTCACTCACTCACCACTCACACTCACTCACTCACCACTCACTCACCACTCACTCACTCACCACTCACTCACCACTCACTTACTCACTCACTCACTCACCACTCACTCACCACTCACTCACCACTCACTCACCACTCACTCACTCACCACTCACTCACCACTCACTCACCACACTCACTACTCACACTCACCACTCACACTCACCACACTCACCATTCACAACTCACTCACCACTACACTCACCACTACTCACCCACTCAGACTCACCACTACTCACCACACTCACTCACTCACCACACTCACACACTCACCACTCACCACTCACCACTCACTCACCACTCACTCACCACTCACACTCACCACTCACTCACCACTCACTCACCACTCACACTCACCACACACACCACACTCACCACACACACCACACTCACCACACTCACCACTCACACTCACCACACTCACCACACTCACCACTCACACTCACAGACTCACCACACTCACCACACTCACCACACTCACCACACTCACCACTCACACTCACCACTCACACTCACACTCACCACACTCACCACTCACCACACTCACCACACTCACCACACTCACCACTCACACTCACCACACACACTCACCACACACTCACCACACACTCACCACTCACACTCACCACACACACCACACTCACCACACACACCACACTCACTCACCTACTCACACTCACCACACTCACCACACTCACCACACTCACCACTCACACTCACCACTCACACTCACCACTCACACTCACCACTCACACTCACCACACTCACCACACTCACCACTCACACTCACAGACTCACCACACTCACCACACTCACCACACTCACCACTCACACTCACCACACTCACCACACTCACCACTCACCCCACACACACTCACCACACTCACCACACACTCACCACACCTACTCACCCACTCACCCCACACACACTCACCCTTGACACGTGCCGTGTGGGGGGTGTGTGTGGGTGCAGGCTCGTGGTGAGGTCACCACACTCACCACTCACCTACTCACCACACTCACCACACTCACCAACCACTCACACTCACCACTCACACTCACCACACTCACCACACCTACTCACCCACTCACCCCACACACACTCACCCTTGACACGTGCCGTGTGGGGGGTGTGTGTGGGTGCAGGCTCGTGGTGAGGTCACCACACTCACCACACTCACCTACTCACCACACTCACCACACTCACCACACACACTCACAGACTCACCACACTCACCACACACTCACCCTCACCACTCACACTCACCACACTCACCACACACACTCACACACTCACCCTTGACACGTGCTGTGTGGGGGTGTGTGTGGGTGCAGGCTTGTGGTGAGCTCACTGCACTCACCACACTCACCACACTCACCACACACACCACACTCACTCACCTACTCACACTCACCACACACACCACACTCACCACTCACCTACTCACCACACTCACCACACTCACCACACTCACTCACCACACCTACTCACCCACTCACCCCACACACACTCACCACACTCACCACACACACTCACAGACTCACCACACTCACCACACACTCACCACACCTACTCACCCACTCACCCCACACACACTCACCCTTGACACGTGCTGTGTGGGAGGTGTGTGTGGGTGCAGGCTCGTGGTGAGCTCACTGCACTCACCACACTCACCACACTCACCACACTCACCACACTCACCAACCACTCACACTCACCACTCACACTCACCACACTCACCACACACTCACCACACCTACTCACCCACTCACCCCACACACACTCACCACACTCACCACACACTCACCACACCTACTCACCCACTCACCCCACACACACTCACCCTTGACACGTGCCGTGTGGGGGGGGTGTGTGGGTGCAGGCTCGTGGTGAGGTCACCACACTCACCACTCACCTACTCACCACACTCACCACACACTCACCACACCTACTCACCCACTCACCCCACACACACTCACCACACTCACCACACACTCACCACACCTACTCACCCACTCACCCCACACACACTCACCCTTGACACGTGCTGTGTGGGAGGTGTGTGTGGGTGCAGGCTCGTGGTGAGCTCACTGCACTCACCACACTCACCACACTCACCACACTCACCACACTCACCAACCACTCACACTCACCACTCACACTCACCACACTCACCACACACTCACCACACCTACTCACCCACTCACCCCACACACACTCACCACACTCACCACACACTCACCACACCTACTCACCCACTCACCCCACACACACTCACCCTTGACACGTGCCGTGTGGGGGGGGTGTGTGGGTGCAGGCTCGTGGTGAGGTCACCACACTCACCACTCACCTACTCACCACACTCACCACACACTCACCACACCTACTCACCCACTCACCCCACACACACTCACCACACTCACCACACACTCACCACACCTACTCACCCACTCACCCCACACACACTCACCCTTGACACGTGCCGTGTGGGGGGTGTGTGTGGGTGCAGGCTCGTGGTGAGGTCACCACACTCACCACTCACCTACTCACCACACTCACCACACTCACCAACCACTCACACTCACCACTCACACTCACCACACTCACCACACCTACTCACCCACTCACCCCACACACACTCACCCTTGACACGTGCCGTGTGGGGGGTGTGTGTGGGTGCAGGCTCGTGGTGAGGTCACCACACTCACCACACTCACCTACTCACCACACTCACCACACTCACCACACACACTCACAGACTCACCACACTCACCACACACTCACCCTCACCACTCACACTCACCACACTCACCACACACACTCACCCTTGACACGTGCTGTGTGGGGGTGTGTGTGGGTGCAGGCTTGTGGTGAGCTCACTGCACTCACCACACTCACCACACTCACCACACACACCACACTCACTCACCTACTCACACTCACCACACACACCACACTCACCACTCACCTACTCACCACACTCACCACACTCACCACACTCACTCACCTACTCACCACACTCACCACACTCACCACACACACTCACCACTCACACTCACCTACTCACCACACTCACCACACTCACTCACCACACCTACTCACCCACTCACCCCACACACACTCACCACACTCACCACACACTCACCACACCTACTCACCCACTCACCCCACACACACTCACCCTTGACACGTGCCGTGTGGGGGGGGTGTGTGGGTGCAGGCTCGTGGTGAGGTCACCACACTCACCACTCACCTACTCACCACACTCACCACACACTCACCACACCTACTCACCCACTCACCCCACACACACTCACCACACTCACCACACACTCACCACACCTACTCACCACACTCACCCCACACACACTCACCCTTGACACGTGCCGTGTGGGGGGTGTGTGTGGGTGCAGGCTCGTGGTGAGGTCACCACACTCACCACACTCACCTACTCACCACACTCACCACACTCACCACACACACTCACAGACTCACCACACTCACCACACACTCACCCTCACCACTCACACTCACCACACTCACCACACACACTCACCCTTGACACGTGCTGTGTGGGGGTGTGTGTGGGTGCAGGCTTGTGGTGAGCTCACTGCACTCACCACACTCACCACACTCACCACACACACCACACTCACTCACCTACTCACACTCACCACACACACCACACTCACCACTCACCTACTCACCACACTCACCACACTCACCACACTCACTCACCTACTCACCACACTCACCACACTCACCACACACACTCACCACTCACACTCACCTACTCACCACACTCACCACACTCACTCACCACACCTACTCACCCACTCACCCCACACACACTCACCACACTCACCACACACTCACCACACCTACTCACCCACTCACCCCACACACTCACCCTCACCACACACACTCACACACTCACCCTTGACACGTGCTGTGTGGGGGTGTGTGTGGGTGCAGGCTCGTGGTGAGCTCACCGCTGGCGAGGGGACGACGCGGAGTCGTCCACAAGTGCCGACTTCACCCGGCGGCAGTCAACCAGCAGTGCAGCGAGATGGGCCTCAAGAGTAGGTCACACACAGATACATACAGATACATACACACATACATACACACACACAGATACACAGATACATACAGATACATACACACAGATACATACAGATACATACACACAGATACACACACACAGATACACAGATACATACAGATACATACACACAGATACATACAGATACATACAGATACATACAGATACACACACACAGATACATACAGATACATACACACAGATACATACAGATACATACAGACACACACAGATACACACACACAGATACATACAGATACATACACACAGATACATACAGATACACACACACACACACA
>NW_027621517.1:0-10000 GCF_964198595.1 Lampetra fluviatilis | reverse complement strand
ATCTCTGCCCGGTGCCTTCCCTGGTCTCAGACTCCGGATCGCCCTCAGTACTTCCTCAACAGCTGGTACCTCAGCCAGCCACTCACAGGGGGTGACCTCTTCCAATATTTGAGGCACCGCAGCCTCAGCAGGGTTATCCCCACTTTGTGCCATGATGTTTTCCTGGCTGAGAGATTTTCCCTCCCCCAGGACCTCACAGAAATGCTCAGCAAATCTGCAAACCAGTTCCTGGGGGTCGGAGATTGGATCACCGTTTTTTCCTCTAATGATGGTAATAGGTGTGGCGCTGCAGGTTACTTTTTTGATGGAGTTAAATAGTGATTTGTGATCGCGGGCCACTGAGGCAGACTCCATCTCCTCAGCAACCCGCGACCACCACCCATCCTTACAGCGCCTTACGGCTCTCCGAACCTCCGAGCGAAGGCTGCGGTAAACCTCCTCATTCTCTGACGTGGGATGCTGTAGGCGATGAGAGTGGGCCTGTCGCTTTTTCTCAATTAACCTGAACACCTCCTCCGTCAGCCAGGGTTCCCGGGGAGGTCTGGACCGCGTACCCAAAGCAGCCATTGCAGCTGCATGAGTCACAGTCTTAAACCTCGCCCATTTACCCTCGACATCAGGTGGAGTGGGGGACGATGCCAACCCCAGCTGCAAGCGATGATGAAATTCTCGCTTGCAACTTTCATCAGCTAACTTAGACCAGGCCACTTTTGGTTGGAATGGGATCCTGGGTGTACACACAGACACACACACACAGACACACACACACAGACACACACAGAGACACACACAGTGAGACACACAGTGACACACACACAGACACACACAGAGACACACACAGTGACACACACACAGACACACACACAGACACACACAGAGACACACACAGAGACACACACAGTGAGACACACAGTGACACACACACAGACACACACAGAGACACACACATTGACACACACAGTGACACACACAGAGACACACACAGAGACACACACAGAGACACACACAGTGACACACACATTGACACACACAGTGACACACACAGAGACACACACAGTGACACACACACAGACACACACAGTGACACACACATTGACACACACAGTGACACACACAGAGACACACACAGAGACACACACAGAGACACACACACAGAGACACACACAGACACACAGTGACACACACACAGTGACACACACAGAGACACACACAGAGACACACACAGTGACACACACAGTGACACACACAGTGAGACACACACACAGAGACACACACAGAGACACAGAGACACACACAGTGACACACACACAGACACACACAGAGACACAGAGACACACACAGAGACACACACAGAGACACACAGAGACACACACAGTGAGACACACACAGAGACACACACAGTGACACACACACAGTGACACACACACACACAGTGACACACACAGTGACACACACACAGACACACACAGAGACACACAGAGACACACACAGTGAGACACACACAGAGACACACACAGAGACACACACAGAGACACACACAGAGACACACAGAGACACACACAGAGACACACACAGACACACACAGAGACACACACAGTGACACACACAGTGACACACACAGACACACACAGAGACACACACAGAGACACACACAGAGACACACACAGTGACACACACAGACACACACAGTGACACACACAGTGACACACACAGTGACACACACAGACACACAGAGACACACACAGTGAGACACACACAGTGAGACACACACAGTGACACACACAGAGACACACACAGAGACACACACAGAGACACACACAGTGACACACACAGTGACACACACAGACACACAGAGACACACACAGTGAGACACACACAGAGACACACACAGAGACACACACAGTGACACACACAGACACACAGAGACACACACAGTGAGACACACACAGTGACACACACAGAGACACACACAGAGACACACACAGTGACACACACAGACACACACAGAGACACACACAGTGACACACACAGACACACAGAGACACACACAGTGACACACACAGTGAGACACACACAGAGACACACACAGTGACACACACAGAGACACACACACAGTGACACACACAGTGACACACACAGACACACAGAGACACACACAGTGAGACACACACAGTGAGACACACACAGTGAGACACACACAGTGAGACACACACAGTGAGACACACACAGTGAGACACACACAGTGAGACACACAGTGACACACACAGAGACACACACAGAGACACACACAGTGAGACACACACAGAGACACACACAGTGACACACACAGAGACACACACAGAGACACACAGAGACACACACAGTGAGACACACACAGTGAGACACACAGTGACACACACACAGTGACACACACACAGACACACACAGAGACACACAGAGACACACACAGAGACACACAGAGACACACACAGAGACACACACAGAGACACACACACAGTGACACACACACAGACACACACAGAGACACACAGAGACACACACAGAGACACACACACAGACACACACAGACACACACACAGACACACACACACAGACACACACACACAGACACACACAGAGACACACACAGTGAGACACACAGTGACACACACACAGACACACACAGAGACACACACATTGACACACACAGTGACACACACAGAGACACACACAGAGACACACACAGTGACACACACAGTGACACACACAGAGACACACACAGAGACACACACAGTGACACACACAGAGACACACACAGAGACACACACAGTGACACACACACAGTGACACACACAGAGACACACACAGACACACACAGTGACACACACATTGACACACACAGTGACACACACAGAGACACACACAGAGACACACACAGAGACACAGTGACACACACACAGTGACACACATAGAGACACACACAGAGACACACACATTGACACACACAGTGACACACACAGACACACACAGAGACACACACAGTGACACACACACACAGAGACACACACAGACACACAGTGACACACACACAGTGACACACATAGAGACACACACAGAGACACACACATTGACACACACAGTGACACACACAGAGACACACACAGAGACACACACAGTGACACACACAGAGACACACACACAGAGACACACACAGACACACAGTGACACACACAGAGACACACACACAGAGACACACACAGACACACAGTGACACACACACAGTGACACACATAGAGACACACACAGAGACACACACATTGACACACACAGTGACACACACAGAGACACACACAGAGACACACACAGTGACACACACAGAGACACACACACAGAGACACACACAGACACACACAGACACACACAGAGACACACACAGAGACACACACACAGAGACACACACAGACACACAGTGACACACACACAGTGACACACATAGAGACACACACAGAGACACACACAGAGACACACACAGAGACACACACAGTGACACACACAGTGACACACACAGAGACACACACAGAGACACACACAGTGACACACACAGACACACACAGAGACACACACAGTGACACACACAGAGACACACACAGACACACACAGAGACACACACAGTGACACACACAGAGACACACACAGAGACACACACAGTGACACACACAGAGACACACACAGAGACACACACAGTGACACACACAGTGACACACACAGACACACACAGAGACACACACAGTGACACACACACAGACACACACAAACACTGATCCCCTATAAACTAACACTGATCCTATAAACTAACACTGATCCTATAAACTAACGCTGATCCTACTAACGCTGATCCTACTAACGCTGATCCTATAAACTAACACTGATCCTAATAACGCTGATCCTATAGACTAACGCTGATCCTATAGACTAACACTGATCCTACTAACACTGATCCTATAGACTAACGCTGATCCTATAGACTAACACTGATCCTATAGACTAACGCTGATCCTACTAACGCTGATCCTATAAACTAACACTGATCCTACTAACGCTGATCCTATAGACTAACGCTGATCCTATAGACTAACACTGATCCTACTAACACTGATCCTATAGACTAACGCTGATCCTATAGACTAACACTGATCCTATAGACTAACGCTGATCCTACTAACGCTGATCCTATAAACTAACGCTGATCCTATAAACTAACACTGATCCTATAGACTAACACTGATCCTATAGACTAACACTGATCCTATAAACTAACGCTGATCCTATAGACTAACGCTGATCCTATAGACTAACACTGATCCTACCAACACTGATCCTATAAACTAACGCTGATCCTATAAACTAACACTGATCCTATAGACTAACACTGATCCTATAAACTAACACTGATCCTATAGACTAACGCAGGCCCCCATTGACCCTATTATCGATCCACATTGACAACTTCACAACAGCAAAGTCACGCTCCCTCTAACATTGAACCCCACTCAGTAGCTAATCGATTATCCCCACTCAGCTATCGATTATCCCCTCAGCAGCTATAGATGGTCCCCTTCAGCTAATAGATTATCCCCACTCAGCTATCGATTATCTCCACTCAACTATCGATTATCCCCTCAGCAGCTATCGATGGCCCCTCTCAGCTAATCGATGATATCCCCACTCAGCTATCGATGACCTCCTCAGAAGCTATCGATTATCCCCTCAGCAGCTATTGATGACCCCCACTCAACTATCGATTATCCCCTCAGCAGCTATAGATGATCTCCACTCAACTATCGATTCTCCCCTCAGCAGCTAATCGATGATATCCCCTCGGCAGCTAATCGATGACCCCCCTCAGAAGCTATCGATTATCCCCACTCAGCTATTGATGGTTCCACTCAGTTATCGATTATCCCCTCAGCAGCTATTGATGATCTCCACTCAACTATCGATTCTCCCCTCAGAAGCTATAGATGATCTCCCCACTCAGCAGCTAATCGATGATATCCCCTCGGCAGCTAATCGATGACCCCACCAGGAGGCGGTGAATGCGACGACCGCGAGTCGCGAGCCCGCGTCTCTCAGCGCCGCCTCCAACTCCGCCGCGGAACGGAGACGACGGGAGGAGGCCATGATGGGAGATGAGTGGTGAAGGAGGCGATTCGATTCGTCGGTGTGAAGGGAATCGACTGGTTTGTAGTGTTGTAGATAGGGGAATCGGATGTGTGGGAATCGACTGGTTTGTAGTGTTGGAGATGGGGGGAATCGGATGTGTGGGAATCGAATCGGTTGGGTAGTGTTGTAGATGGGGGGAATCGGATAGGTGAATCGGATTAGGGGGAATCGATTGGTTTGTAGTGTTGGAGATAGGGAAATCGGATAGGAGGAATCGTTTCCTAGATGGAGTTGATACAGGGGGAATCGATGAGTTGGTAATTTTGGATAAAGGAGGAATCGGTAGGGGGAATCGAATAAGGGGGAATCGATCGGTGGGTAGTGTTGGAGATAGGGGGAATTGGATAGGTGGGAATCGAATCGGTTGGGTAGTGTTGTAGATAAGGGGAATCGGAGATGAGAAATCGTTTCCTAGATGGTGTTGATACAGGGGGAATCGATGAGTTGGTAATTTTGAATAAAGAGGGAATCGGTAAGGGGAATCGTATAAGGGGGAATCGATCGGTGGGTAGTGTTGGAGATGGGGGAAATCGGAAATTGAGGGAATCGATTGGTTGGTAGTGATGTAGATATGAGGAATCGGATAGGGGGAATCGTTTCCTAAATGGTGGAATCGATGAGTTGGTAATTTTAGAGATAGGGGGAATCGGATGGGGGGGGGAATCGATTGGTCTGTAGTGTTGTAGATAGGGGGAATCGATTTCGCTGGAATCGATTGTTTGGTAGCGTTGGAGATAGGGGAATCGCATGGGGGGGAATCGATTGGTAGATAGTGTTGTAGATAGGGGGAATCGATTAACGTGGAATCGATTGGTTGGTAGTGTTGTAGATAGGGGAATCGCATGGGGGGAATCGTATGGTAGATAGTGTTGGATACAAGAGGAATCGATGAGTTGGTAATTTTGAAAATGCGGGGAATCGGATTGGAGAATCGAAGTATGCGGGAATCGATTGGTTGGTAGTGTTGTAGAAAGGGGGAATCGATTAACGTGGAATCGATTGGTTGGTAGTGTTGTAGATAGGGGAATCGCATGGGGGGAATCGATTGGTAGATAGTGTTGGATACAGGAGGAATCGATGAGTTGGTAATTTTGGAAATGCGGGGAATCGGATTGGAGAATCGAAGTATGCGGGAATCGATTGGTTGGTAGTGTTGTAGATAGGGGGAATCGATTAACGTGCAATCGATTGGTTGGTGGCGTGGAGATTGGAGGGATCGATTATTGTGGGATCAACTGGTTAGTAGTGTTGTAGACAGCGGTAATCGATTACAGTTCAATCGATTGTTTGGTAGTGTTGTGGATAGGGGTCAATCGATGACCTTGGAATCGAAAAATCTCGGGACGCTCTGGCATAATCGATAACGGAATCGATTGCGGTTTTTTGTTAATACGGTTCCAATCAAATTTTTTTTAAAAAACGATTCCAATCGATTTTTTAAAAATCGATAAAATCGATTCCAATCGATTTTTTTAAATAGATAAAATCGATTCCAATCGATTTTTAAAAAAAAAAATTATAAAATCGATTCCAATCGATTTTTTTTTGTTTCTTTGATCTCCTTTGCTAAGAACCAAAATGTGAGAAGTGGATTTTTTTAAAATTCTAAAATCTGGCAGCAAAACAGCCGCGTTCAGATGATGAAACAAATATTCAAGTTCTCAACATCCTTGACCCACCCATCCCGTGTCCTCTGACTGATCAATTTGTGACACAAAGAGCTTCACAGACTCTCTGACTGACCCTACAGCTGTTGTAGTAGTCCAGATAAATGTTCACCCATGAGAGACTAGGCTCTAAGGAAAGCTGTCTCGGGTGTGGACCAATCAACTTCAAGGACCATGAGAGACTAGGCTCTAAGGAAAGCTGTCTCGGGTGTGGACCAATCAACTTCAAGGACCATGTGAGACTAGGCTCTAAGGAAAGCTGTCTCGGGTGTGGACCAATCAACTTCAAGGACCATGTGAGACTAGGCTCTAAGGAAAGCTGTCTCGGGTGTGGACCAATCAACTTCAAGGACCATGTGAGACTAGGCTCTAAGGAAAGCTGTCTCGGGTGTGGACCAATCAACTTCAAGGACCATGTGAGACTAGGCTCTAAGGAAAGCTGTCTCGGGTGTGGACCAATCAACTTCAAGGACCATGTGAGACTAGGCTCTAAGGAAAGCTGTCTCGGGTGTGGACCAATCAACGTCAAGGACCATGTGAGACTAGGCTCTAAGGAAAGCTGTCTCGGGTGTGGACCAATCAACTTCAAGGACCATGTGAGACTAGGCTCTAAGGAAAGCTGTCTCGGGTGTGGACCAATCAACTTCATGGACCATGTGAGACTAGGCTCTAAGGAAAGCTGTCTCGGGTGTGGACCAATCAACTTCATGGACCATGTGAGACTAGGCTCTAAGGAAAGCTGTCTCGGGTGTGGACCAATCAACTTCAAGGACCATGTGAGACTAGGCTCTAAGGAAAGCTGTCTCGGGTGTGGACCAATCAACTTCAAGGACCATGTGAGATTAGGCTCTAAGGAAAGCTGTCTCGGGTGTGGACCAATCAACTTCAAGGACCATGTGAGACTAGGCTCTAAGGAAAGCTGTCTCGGGTGTGGACCAATCAACTTCAAGGACCATGTGAGACTAGGCTCTAAGGAAAGCTGTCTCGGGTGTGGACCAATCAACTTCAAGGACCATGTGAGACTAGGCTCTAAGGAAAGCTGTCTCGGGTGTGGACCAATCAACTTCAAGGACCATGTGAGACTAGGCTCTAAGGAAAGCTGTCTCGGGTGTGGACCAATCAACTTCAAGGACCATGTGAGACTAGGCTCTAAGGAAAGCTGTCTCGGGTGTGGACCAATCAACTTCAAGGGCCATGTGAGACTAGGCTCTAAGGAAAGCTGTCTCGGGTGTGGACCAATCAACTTCAAGGACCATGTGAGACTAGGCTCTAAGGAAAGCTGTCTCGGGTGTGGACCAATCAACTTCAAGGGCCATGTGAGACTAGGCTCTAAGGAAAGCTGTCTCGGGTGTGGACCAATCAACTTCAAGGACCATGTGAGACTAGGCTCTAAGGAAAGCTGTCTCGGGTGTGGACCAATCAACTTCAAGGACCATGTGAGACTAGGCTCTAAGGAAAGCTGTCTCGGGTGTGGACCAATCAACTTCAAGGACCATGTGAGACTAGGCTCTAAGGAAAGCTGTCTCGGGTGTGGACCAATCAACTTCAAGGACCATGTGAGACTAGGCTCTAAGGAAAGCTGTCTCGGGTGTGGACCAATCAACTTCAAGGACCATGTGAGACTAGGCTCTAAGGAAAGCTGTCTCGGGTGTGGACCAATCAACTTCAAGGACCATGTGAGACTAGGCTCTAAGGAAAGCTGTCTCGGGTGTGGACCAATCAACTTCAAGGACCATGTGAGACTAGGCTCTAAGGAAAGCTGTCTCGGGTGTGGACCAATCAACTTCAAGGGCCATGTGAGACTAGGCTCTAAGGAAAGCTGTCTCGGGTGTGGACCAATCAACTTCAAGGACCATGTGAGACTAGGCTCTAAGGAAAGCTGTCTCGGGTGTGGACCAATCAACTTCAAGGACCATGTGAGACTAGGCTCTAAGGAAAGCTGTCTCAGGTGTGGACCAATCAACTTCAAGGACCATGTGAGACTAGGCTCTAAGGAAAGCTGTCTCGGGTGTGGACCAATCAACTTCAAGGACCATGTGAGACTAGGCTCTAAGGAAAGCTGTCTCGGGTGTGGACCAATCAACTTCAAGGACCATGTGAGACTAGGCTCTAAGGAAAGCTGTCTCGGGTGTGGACCAATAAACTTCAAGGACCATGTGAGACTAGGCTCTAAGGAAAGCTGTCTCGGGTGTGGACCAATCAACTTCAAGGACCATGTGAGACTAGGCTCTAAGGAAAGCTGTCTCGGGTGTGGACCAATCAACTTCAAGGACCATGTGAGACTAGGCTCTAAGGAAAGCTGTCTCGGGTGTGGACCAATCAACTTCAAGGACCATGAGAGACTAGGCTCTAAGGAAAGCTGTCTCGGGTGTGGACCAATCAACTTCAAGGACCATGTGAGACTAGGCTCTAAAGAAAGCTGTCTCGGGTGTGGACCAATCAACTTCAAGGACCATGTGAGACTAGGCTCTAAGGAAAGCTGTCTCGGGTGTGGACCAATCAACTTCAAGGACCATGTGAGACTAGGCTCTAAGGAAAGCTGTCTCGGGTGTGGACCAATCAACTTCAAGGACCATGTGAGACTAGGCTCTAAGGAAAGCTGTCTCGGGTGTGGACCAATCAACTTCAAGGACCATGTGAGACTAGGCTCTAAGGAAAGCTGTCTCGGGTGTGGACCAATCAACTTCAAGGGCCATGTGAGACTAGGCTCTAAGGAAAGCTGTCTCGGGTGTGGACCAATCAACTTCAAGGACCATGTGAGACTAGGCTCTAAGGAAAGCTGTCTCGGGTGTGGACCAATCAACTTCAAGGGCCATGTGAGACTAGGCTCTAAGGAAAGCTGTCTCGGGTGTGGACCAATCAACTTCAAGGACCATGTGAGACTAGGCTCTAAGGAAAGCTGTCTCGGGTGTGGACCAATCAACTTCAAGGACCATGTGAGACTAGGCTCTAAGGAAAGCTGTCTCGGGTGTGGACCAATCAACTTCAAGGACCATGTGAGACTAGGCTCTAAGGAAAGCTGTCTCGGGTGTGGACCAATCAACTTCAAGGACCATGTGAGACTAGGCTCTAAGGAAAGCTGTCTCGGGTGTGGACCAATCAACTTCAAGGACCATGTGAGACTAGGCTCT
>NW_027621516.1:0-34414 GCF_964198595.1 Lampetra fluviatilis | reverse complement strand
CTCGTACACTCACTCACACGCTCACCGAGATGGTGACAACACTCACTCACTCACTCGTACACTCATTCACCACTCACTCACTCATACACTCACTCACTCATACACTCATTCACTCATACACCAATTCACTCGTACACTCACTCACTCACTCACCACTCACTCACTCACCACTCACTCACTCATACACTCACTCACTCGTACACTCATTCACTCACTCATACACTCACTCACTCACTCGTACACTCACTCACCACTCACTCACTCATACACTCACTCACTCACACGCTCACCGAGATGGTGACAACACTCACCACTCACTCACCACTCACTCATACACACACTCACTCATACACTCATACACTCACTCACTCACTCATACACTCACTCACCACTCACTCACTCACTCACTCATACACTCACTCACACACTCATACACTCACTCACTCACTCATACACTCACTCATACACTCACTCACTCACTCACTCACACACTCACTCATACACTCATACACTCACTCACACACTCACTCATACACTCATACACTCACTCATAAACTCACTCACTCACTCATACACTCACTCACACACTCACTCATACACTCATACACTCACTCACTCACTCACACACTCACTCATAAACTCACTCACTCACTCATACACTCACTCACACACTCACTCATACACTCATACACTCACTCACTCACTCATACACTCACTCACTCACTCATAAACTCACTCACTCACTCATACACTCACTCACACACTCACTCATACACTCATACACTCACTCACTCACTCATACACTCACTCACCACTCACTCACTCACTCATACACTCACTCACACACTCATACACTCACTCACTCACTCATACACTCACTCACACACTCACTCATAAACTCACTCACTCACTCATACACTCACTCACACACTCACTCATACACTCATACACTCACTCACTCACTCACACACTCACTCATAAACTCACTCACTCACTCATACACTCACTCACACACTCACTCATACACTCATACACTCACTCACTCACTCATACACTCACTCACCACTCACTCACTCACTCATACACTCACTCACACACTCATACACTCACTCACTCACTCATACACTCACTCACACACTCACTCATAAACTCACTCACTCACTCATACACTCACTCACACACTCACTCATACACTCATACACTCACTCACTCACTCACACACTCACTCATAAACTCACTCACTCACTCATACACTCACTCACACACTCACTCATACACTCATACACTCACTCACTCACTCATACACTCACTCACTCACTCATACACTCACTGATGATGCTGGTCCTGCTGCTCCTCATGATGATGATGCTGATGCAACTACTGCTGATGATGCTGCTGATGATGCTGCTGATGATGATGCTGCTGATGCTGCTGATGATGATGATGCTGCTGATGCTGCTGATGATGATGATGCTGCTGCTGATGATGATGCTGCTGATGCTGATGATGATGATGCTGCTGCTGATGATGATGATGCTGCTGCTGATGATGATGATGCTGCTGATGCTGATGATGATGATGCTGCTGCTGATGATGATGATGATGCTGATGCTGATGATGATGATGCTGCTGCTGATGATGATGCTGCTGATGCTGCTGCTGCTTCTGATGATGATGCTGCTGATGCTGCTGCTGCTTCTGATGATGATGCTGCTGATGCTGATGCTGTTCCTGCTGCCGATGATGATGATGCTGATGATGATGCTGCTGATGCTGCTGATGATGTCAGGTGAGCCGAGCGATGGGTCGCCTCTCGACGGCCGGAGGGACGTTCACGGCAGAATACGTCGAGTTTGAGGTGAAGAGGGCATTGGAGTGGCTCACGGGAGATCGCAGTGAGGGGCGGAGACACGCTGCGGTGAGGAGACACGGGGAGACACGGGGAGACACGGGGAGACACGCGGAGACACGGGGAGACACGGGGAGACACGGGGAGACACGGGGAGACACGGGGAGACACCGGGAGACACGGGGAGACACGGGGGGAGACACGGGGAGACACGGGGGGAGACACCGGGAGAGACACGGGGAGACACGGGGGGGAGACACGGGAGACACGGGGAGACACGGGGGGAGACACGGGGAGACACGGGGGGAGACACGGGGGGAGACACGGGGGGAGACACGGGGAGACACGGGGAGACACGGGGGGAGACACGGGGAGACACCGGGGGTGACACGGGGGGAGACGGGGAGACACGGGTGGACACGGAGAGAGACACGGGGGAGACACGGGGAGAGACACGGGGGAGATACGGGGAGACACGGGGGGAGACACGGAGAGAGACACGGGAGACACGGGGGAGACATGGGGGGAGACACGGGGAGAGACGGGGGGACACGGGGGGAGACACGGGGGGAGACACGGAGAGAGACACGGGGGGAGACGGGGAGAGACACGGGGAGACACGGGGGGACACGGGGAGAGACACGGGGGACACGGGGGGAGACACGGGGAGAGACACGGGGGAGATACGGGGAGACACGGTGAGAGACACGGGGAGACACGGGGGGACACGGGGGGAGACACGGGGGGAGACACGGGGAGAGACACGGGGGAGATACGGGGAGACACGGGGGGAGACACGGGGGGAGACACGGGGGAGATACGGGGAGACACGGGGGGAGACACGGGGAAAGACACGGGGGAGACGCGGGGGGGGGAGACGGGGGGAGACACGGGGGGAGATACGGGGAGACACGAGGGGAGACACGGGGAGAGACACGGGGAGACACGGGGGGAGACACGGAGAGACACGGGGGAGACACGGGGAAAGACACGGGGGAGACGCGGGGAGAGAGACACGGGGAGACACGGGGAGAGACACGGGGAGACACGGGGGGAGAGATGGGGGGAGACACGGGGGGAGACACGGGGGAGACACGGGGAGACACGGAGAGACACCGGGGGTGACACCGGGGGTGACACGGGGAGAGACACGGGGAGACACGGGGGGAGATACGGGGAGACACGGGAGACACGGGTGGACACGGAGAGAGACACGGGGGAGACGGGGGGAGACACGGAGAGAGACACGGAGAGAGACACGGAGAGAGACACGGGGGGAGACACGGGGGGAGACACGGGGGGAGACACGGGGAGAGACGGGGGGAGACACGGAGAGAGACACGGGAGACACGGGGGAGACACGGAGAGAGACACGGGAGACACGGGGGAGACACGGAGAGAGACACAGGGGGGGGAGACGGGGGGAGACACGGGGGGAGAGACGGGGAGAGACACGGGGAGACACGGGGGGGACACGGGGGGAGATACGGGGAGACACGGGGAGAGACACGGAGAGAGACACGGGGGAGACGCGGGGAGAGAGACACGGGGAGACACGGGGGAGACACGGGGAGAGACACGGGGGAGACGCGGGGAGACACGGGGAGATACGGAGAGACACCGGGGGTGACACGGGGGGAGACACGGGGGGAGACACGGGGAGACACGGGGAGACACGGGGAGACACGGGGGGAGACACGGGGGGGAGACACGGGGAGACACGGGGAGACACGGGGAGATACGGGGGGAGACACGGGGAGACACGGGGAGACACGGGGGGAGACACGGGGAGACACGGGGAGACACGGGGAGACACGGGGGGAGACACGGGGAGACACGGGGGGAGACACGGGGAGACACGGGGAGACACGGGGGGAGACACGGGGAGACACGGGGAGACACGGGGAGATACGGAGAGACACCGGGGGTGACACGGGGAGAGACACGGGGAGACACGGGGGGAGACACGGGGAGACACGGGGGGAGACACGGGGAGACACGGGGGGAGACACGGGGAGACACGGGGAGACACGGGGGGAGACACGGGGAGACACGGGGAGACACGGGGAGACACGGGGAGATACGGAGAGACACCGGGGGTGACACGGGGAGAGACACGGGGAGACACGGGGGGAGACACGGGGAGACACGGGGAGACACGGGTAGACACGGGTAGACACGGGGAGATACGGAGAGACACCGGGGGTGACACGGGGGGAGACGGGGAGACACGGAGAGAGACACGGGAGACACGGGGGAGACACGGAGAGAGACACGGGAGACACGGGTGGACACGGAGAGAGACACGGGGGAGACACGGAGAGAGACACGGGGGGACGGGGGGAGACACGGAGAGAGACACGGAGAGAGACACGGAGAGAGACACGGGAGAGACACGGGGGGAGACACGGGGGGAGACACGGGGAGAGACGGGGGGAGACACGGAGAGAGACACGGAGAGAGACACGGGAGACACGGGGGAGACACGGAGAGAGACACGGGAGACACGGGGGAGACATGGGGGGAGACACGGAGAGAGACACGGGAGACACGGGGGAGACACGGGGGAGACACGGAGAGAGACACAGGGGGGGGAGATGGGGGGAGACACGGGGGGAGAGACGGGGAGAGACACGGGGAGACACGGGGGGACACGGGGGAGAGACGGGGGGAGACACGGGGAGAGACACGGGGAGACACGGGGGGAGACACGGAGAGACACGGGGAGACGCGGGGAGAGAGACACGGGGAGACACGGGGAGAGACACGGGGGAGACACGGGGGGACACGGGAGGAGAGACGGGGGGAGACACGGGGAGACACGGGGAGACACGGGGGAGACACGGGGAGACACGGGGAGAGACACAGGAAGACACGGGGAGAGAGACACGGGGAGACACGGGGAGAGACACGGGGGGACACGGAGAGACACGGGGAGACACGCGGGGAGACACGGGGGAGACACGGGGGGAGACACGGGGGAGACACGGGGAGAGACACGGGAAGACACGGGGAGAGACACGGGGGGGACACGGAGAGACACGGGGAGACACGGTGGGGAGACACGGGGAGACGGGGGGAGACACGGAGAGAGATGGGAAGACACGGGGGGAGACACGGGGAGACACGGGGAGACACGGAGAGACATGTGGAGAGACGGGGAGACACGGGGAGAGACGGGGAGACACGGGGAGAGACGGGGAGACACGGGGAGAGACACGGGGAGAGACACGGGGAGAGACACGGGGAGACACGGGTGGGATACTTGAGTAGTCCCTCCCCCACCCCCCCCCCCCCTCCCCGCCACAGGTGCTGGTGCTGAGGGAGCTGGCGGTCAACGCCCCGACATTCTTCTTCCAGCAAGTGCAGCCCTTCTTCGACGTCATCTTCAACGGCGTGTGGGACCCCAAGCAGGCGATCCGCGAGGGCGCCGTTTCCGCCCTCAGGGCCTGCCTGCTGCTCACCGCCAAGCGCGAGACCAAGGAGATGCAGCGCCCGCTGTGGTACCGGGTACGTCCTAGCGACACGTCCTAGCGACACGTCCTAGCGACACGTCCTAGCGACACGTCCTAGCGACACGTCCTAGCGACACGTCCTGCGACACGTCCTAGCGACACGTCCTAGCGACACGTCCTAGCGACACGTCCTAGCGACACGTCCTAGCGACACGTCCTAGCGACACGTCCTAGCGACACGTCCTAGCGGCACGTCCTAGCGGCACGTCCTAGCGGCACGTCCTAGCGGCACGTCCTAGCGGCACGTCCTAGCGACACGTCCTAGCGACACGTCCTAGCGACACGTCCTAGCGACAAGGCCTAGCGACACGTCCTAGCGACACGGCCTAGCGACACGTCCTAGCGACACGTCCTAGCGACACGTCCTAGCGACACGTCCTAGCGACACGTCCTAGCGACACGTCCTAGCGACACGTCCTAGCGACACGTCCTAGCGACACGGCCTAGCGACACGTCCTAGCGACAAGGCCTAGCGACACGTCCTAGCGACACGGCCTAGCGACACGTCCTAGCGACACGGCCTAGCGACACGTCCTAGCGACACGTCCTAGCGACACGTCCTAGCGACACGGCCTAGCGACACGTCCTAGCGACACGTACCTAGCGACAAGGCCTAGCGACACGTCCTAGCGACACGGCCTAGCGACACGTCCTAGCGACACGTCCTAGCGACACGTCCTAGCGACACGTCCTAGCGACACGGCCTAGCGACACGTCCTAGCGACACGGCCTAGCGACACGTCCTAGCGACACGTCCTAGCGACACGTCCTAGCGACACGTCCTAGCGACAAGGCCTAGCGACACGGCCTAGCGGCCCTCAGGGCCTGCCTGCTGCTGATCGCCAAGCGCGTGACCAAGTAGATGCAGCGCCCCGCTGTGGTACAGGGAGGGGGCACGGCCTGGCGGCCTAGCGGGGCACGGCCTTGTGGCCTAGCGGGCACGGCCTTGTGGCCTAGCGGGCACGGCCTTGTGGGGGCACGACCTTGGAGTCGTGGGTGGCGACGATAGGGGGGGGGGAGGGGCGGCCGTGGGATCGGCCCGTAACTCTCGACCCGTCGCGTCGTACGGAGGGCGAGCCGGGGCGACGCGTGGCAGAGGTCGCAAACGGGTTTTGATTCCTTACCCCCCGTACCCGTACCCTACCCGTACCCTACCCGTACCCTACCCGTACCCGTACCCTACCCGTGCCCTACCCGTGCCCTACCCGTACCCTACCCGTACCCGTACCCTACCCGTACCCTACCCGTACCCTACCCGTACCCGTACCCTACCCGTACCCGTACCCTACCCTACCCGTACCCTACCCGTGCCCTACCCGTACCCTACCCGTACCCGTACCCTACCCGTACCCTACCCGTACCGTACCCGTACCCTACCCGTACCCTACCCGTACCCTACCCGTACCCTACCCGTACCCTACCCGTACCCGTACCCTACCCGTACCCTACCCGTACCCTACCCGTGCCCTACCCGTGCCCTACCCGTGCCCCTACCCGTACCCTACCCGTGCCCTACCCGTACCCTACCCGTACCCGTACCCTACCCGTACCCTACCCGTACCCTACCCGTACCCTACCCGTACCCTACCCGTACCCGTACCCTACCCGTACCCTACCCGTACCCTACCCGTACCCGTACCCTACCCGTACCCTACCCGTACCCTACCCGTACCCGTACCCTACCCGTACCCGTACCCTACCCTACCCGTACCCTACCCGTACCCTACCCGTACCCTACCCGTGCCCTACCCGTACCCTACCCATACCCGTACCCTACCCGTACCCTACCCGTACCCTACCCGTACCCTACCCGTACCCTACCCGTACCCGTACCCTACCCCTACCCGTACCCGTACCCTACCCGTACCCTACCCGTACCCTACCCGTACCCTACCCGTACCCGTACCCTACCCCTACCCGTACCCTACCCGTACCCTACCCGTACCCGTACCCTACCCGTACCCGTACCCTACCCCTACCCGTACCCTACCCCTACCCGTACCCTACCCGTACCCTACCCTACCCGTACCCTACCCGTACCCTACCCGTACCCTACCCGTACCCTACCCGTACCCTACCCGTACCCGTACCCTACCCGTACCCTACCCGTACCGTACCCTACCCGTACCCTACCCGTACCCTACCCGTACCCTACCCGTACCCTACCCGTACCCTACCCGTACCCGTACCGTACCCGTACCCTACCCGTACCCGTACCCCTACCCGTACCCTACCCGTACCCTACCCGTACCCTTCCCGTACCCGTACCCTGCCCGTACCCTACCCGTACCCGTACCCTGCCCGTACCTGTACCCTACCCGTACCCTACCCGTACCCTACCCGTACCCGTACCCTACCCGTACCCGGCCGGGTACGGGTAAGGTACGGGTACGGGTACCCGATTGCGACCTCTGGGATGAAGCCACGTTGCAGGCGCGGGTGGGTTGATTCTAGAAACTTGAATTGTGAGAAGAGACAAGACGTTGGGAAATGAGTGACAATCACGGTGACTCACCCAGTGACTCACGGCCTACCCGTACCCGGCCGGGTAGCCGGGTATCGGGTAGGGTACGGGTATCGGGTAGGGTACGGGTATCGGGTAGGGTACGGGTGTCGGGTAGGGTACGGGTGTCGGGTACCCGGTTGCGACCTCTGACGCGCGGGAAACCTTGACCTGTGTGCGCGTTGACAGCACTCCTTCGAGGAGGCTGAACGCGGCTTTGAGGAGCCCGTCACGAAGGAGAAGGGGGTCAACAGGGACGACCGCATCCACGGCTCACTGCTCATCCTCAACGAGCTCATTCGCATCAGCAGCATGGAGGGGGAGGTGGGTGTGGGTTGAGTTGGTGGGTGGGTGAGTGAGTGGGTGGGTGGGTGAGTGAGTGAGTGAGTGGGTGAGTGAGTGAGTGAGTGGGTGGGTGGGTGGGTGGGTGGGTGGGTCAGTGAGTGAGTGGGTGGGTGGGTCAGTGAGTGAGTGGGTGGGTGGGTGGGTGAGTGAGTGAGTGGGTGAGTGAGTAAGTGGGTGGGTGAGTGAGTGGGTGAGTGGGTGGGTGGGTGGGTCAGTGAGTGAGTGGGTGGGTGGGTCAGTGAGTGAGTGAGTGAGTGGGTGGGTGAGTGAGTGGGTGGGTGAGTGAGTAAGTGGGTGGGTGGGTCAGTGAGTGGGTGAGTGGGTGGGGTGGGTGGGTCAGTGAGTGGGTGAGTGGGTGGGGTGGGCGGGTAAGTGAGTGAGTGGCTGGGAGGGTGAGTGGGTGGGTGGGTGAGTGGGTGGGCGGGTGGGTGGGTGGGTGAGTGAGTGGGTGGGTGAGTGGGTGGGTGGGTGAGTGAGTGGGTGGGTGAGTGGGTGGGTGAGTGGGTGGGTGAGTGGGTGAGTGGGTGGGTGAGTGGGTGAGTGGGTGGGTGGGTGAGTGGGTGGGCGGGTGAGTGAGTGAGTGAGTGAGTGGGTGGGTGGGTGGGTGGGTGGGTCAGTGAGTGAGTGGGTGGGTGGGTCAGTGAGTGAGTGGGTGAGTGGGTGGGTGAGTGGGTGAGTGGGTGGGTGGGTGGGTGAGTGGGTGGGTGGGTGGGTGAGTGGGTGGGTGGGTGGGTGAGTGAGTGGCTGGGAGGGTGAGTGGCTGGGAGGGTGAGTGGGTGGGTGGGTGAGTGAGTGGGTGGGTGGTGCGAGCGAGGTGGGCGGGCGAGCGAGTGGGCGGGGCGAGCGAGTGGGTGGGCGGGCGAGCGGGGTGGGTGGGCGGGCGAGCGGGCGAGTGGGCGAGCGAGCGGGCGAGTGGGGCGAGCGGGCGGGAGAGTGAGCGAGTGAGTGGCCGAGTGAGCGAGTGAGTGGGCGGGCGATTCGGATAGTGGGAACTACTTTTCCCGGGAACTATTTGCTTGGAACTACTTTCTCTGCAGCGTGCGTGCCCACCAGTGGGGGGGTGGGTGATCGAGAGAGTGAGCGGGTTGCGTTGGTGGCAACTACATTTCACCGGAGCGTGTGACCCGGAACTACTTTCCCGCCCCCGCCCATCGCAGCGTCTGCGCGAGGAGATGGAGGAGATCACCCAGCAGCAGCTGCTGCACGACCACTACTATGCGGGACTACTTTCTTCGGCGAAGCCGCGTCACCACCACCACTACACCTCCTCCTCCTCCGCCTCGGCCGCCTCCTCCGCCATCGCCGCGGCGACCGCCCTGGGGTTCTCATCGCCCATCGGCGCCGGATACCAGCATTCTCCACAACGCTCGCTCGCCCGCCCTGCTCGGCATTGTGGGATACGGTGAGGTCGGGAGATGGAGGGGGGGGCGGCACTTGTCGCTAGGCATTGTGGGATACGGTTAGGTCGGGAGATGGGGGGGGGCACTTGTCGCTCGGCATTGTGGGATATGGTTAGGTCGGGAGATGGGGGGGCAGCAGTTGTCGCTAGGCATTGTGGGATACGGTGAGGTTGGGAGATGGGGGCGGCACTTGTCGCTCGGCATTGTGGGATACGGTGAGGTTGGGAGATGGGGGGGGGGGCGACAGTTGTCGCTCGGCATTGTGGGATACGGTGAGGTTGGGAGATGGAGGGGGGGCAGTTGTCGCTTGGAATTGTGGGATACGGTGAGGTTGGGAGATGGGGACGGCAGTTGTCGCTCGGCATTGTGGGATATGGTGAGGTTGAGAGATGGAGGGGGGGGCAGCAGTTGTCGCTAGGCATTGTGGGATACGGTGAGGTTGGGAGATGGGGGGGGGGCAGTTGTCGCTAGGCATTGTGGGATACGGTGAGGTCGGGAGATGGAGGGGGGGGCAGTTGTCGCTAGGCATTGTGGGATACGGTGAGGTTGGGAGATGGGGGGGGGGCGACAGTTGTCGCTAGGCATTGTGGGATACGGTGAGGTTGGGAGATGGGGGGGGGGCAGGACTTGTCGCTAGGCATTGTGGGATACGGTGAGGTTGGGAGATGGGGGGGGGGCGGCACTTGTCGCTCGGCATTGTGGGATACGGTGAGGTTGAGAGATGGGGGGGGGGGGCGGCACTTGTCGCTAGGCATTGTGGGATACGGTGAGGTTGAGAGATGGGGGGGGGGGGGGCGGCACTTGTCGCTCGGCATTGTGGGATACGGTGAGGTTGGGAGATGGGGGGTGGCAGGACTTGTCGCTAAGCATTGTGGGATACGGTGAGGTTGGGAGATGGGGGGGGGGCGGCACTTGTCGCTAGGCATTGTGGGATACGGTGAGGTTGGGAGATGGGGGGGGGGGCAGGACTTGTCGCTAAGCATTGTGGGATACGGTGAGGTTGGAGATGGGGGGGGGCACTTGTTGCTAGGCATTGTGGGATACGGTGAGGTTGGGAGATGGGGGGGCAGTTGTTGCTCGGCATTGTGGGATACGGTGAGGTTGGGAGATGGGGGGGGGGCAGTTGTTGCTCGGCATTGTGGGATACGGTGAGTTGGGAGATGGGGGGGGGGGCAGTTGTCGCTAGGCATTGTGGGATACGGTGAGGTTGGGAGATGGAGGGGGGGGCAGTTGTCGCTAGGCATTGTGGGATACGGTGAGGTTGGGAGATGGGGGGGGGGGCAGTTGTCGCTAAGCATTGTGGGATACGGTGAGGTCGGGAGATGGGGGGGGGGGGGCAGTTGTCGCTAAGCATTGTGGGATGCGGTGAGGTTGGGAGATGGGGTGGCGGCACTTGTCGCTAGGCATTGTGGGATACGGTGAGGTTGGGAGATGGAGGGGGGCAGCACTTGTCGCTAAGCATTGTGGGATACGGTGAGGTTGGGAGATGGGGGGGGGGCAGGACTTGTCGCTAGGCATTGTGGGATACGGTGAGGTCGGGAGATGGAGGGGGGGCAGTTGTCGCTAGGCATTGTGGATACGGTGAGGTTGGGAGATGGAGGGGGGGCGGCAAGGTCGAGAGATGGGGGCAGCTCTCTCGCTCCGTTTTTTCGCCCGATGACGATTGCTTGCGTTGCGATCGAAACGTCGTGATAATTTTAGTATATTTCCATCTACGCGGCTTTAGCGAAAGGTTGTCTTTCTGCAGGCTACGGGCCTCTGTCTACGGGTCCCGTGGGTCTTGGAGTGGGCCTTCCGCCCCCTCCGTGCCCCCCTTTACGGGGGGACACGGGCCCCCCCACCCTCCACAAGCCTCCCGCTGTGGAGAGTCGCTACTGTCGCGAGCTCATGGAGGAAAAGTTCGATCAGGTGAGCCGGTGGGGTGGGGGTGGGTGGGAGTGGGTGGGGTTCATGATGGCCGTTGGTGGGTGGGTGGGGGTTCACTGTGGCCGTGTGGGTGGGTGGGGTTCACGACGGCCGTGTGGGTGGGTGGGGTTCACGGTGGCCGTGTGGGTGGGTGGGGTTCACTGTGGCCGTGTGGGTGGGTGGGGTTCACTGTGGCCGTGTGGGTGGGTGGGGTTCACTGTGGCCGTGTGGGTGGGTGGGGTTCACTGTGGCCGTGTGGGTGGGTGGGGTTCACTGTGGCCGTGTGGGTGGGTGGGGTTCACGGTGGCCGTGTGGGTGGGTGGGGGTTCACTGTGGCCGTGGTGGGTGGGGGTGGGGTTCACTGTGGCGTGGTGGGTGGGGTTCACTGTGGCCATGTGGGTGGGTGGGGGTTCACTGTGGCCGTGTGGGTGGGTGGGGTTCACGACGGCCATGTGGGTGGGTGGGGTTCACTGTGGCCGTGTGGGTGGGTGGGGTTCACGGTGGCCGTGTGGGTGGGTGGGGTTCACTGTGGCCGTGTGGGTGGGTGGGGTTCACTGTGGCCGTGTGGGTGGGGTTCACTGTGGCCATGTGGGTGGGTGGGGTTCACGGTGGCCGTGTGGGTGGGTGGGGTTCACTGTGGCCGTGTGGGTGGGTGGGGTTCACTGTGGCCGTGTGGGTGGGTGGGGTTCACGGTGGCCGTGTGGGTGGGTGGGGTTCACTGTGGCCGTGTGGGTGGGTGGGGTTCACTGTGGCCGTGTGGGTGGGTGGGGTTCACTGTGGCCGTGTGGGTGGGTGGGGTTCACGATGGCCGTGTGGGTGGGTGGGGTTCACGACGGCCGTGTGGGTGGGTGGGTGGGGTTCACGACGGCCGTGTGGGTGGGTGGGGTTCACGACGGCCGTGTGGGTGGGTGGGGTTCACGACGGCCGTGTGGGGTGGGTGAGGTCCACGGTAAGTGAGTGTGTGGGTGTGTGGGTAGACGATTCAGTGGGTGGTAGATTATTTTGTGAATGAATGAGCGAGCGGGCGAGTGAGCGGGCGAGTGAGCGGGCGAGTGAGCGAGTGGGTGAGATGAATGGGTGAGCACTTGCCCCAGCAGCCCGTGCGAGCCACGCGGGCCACCTTTGCCTGTGTGTGCGTGCGTAGATTTGTCATTGGGCGCTGAGGTTCCGTGGCGGACGCAACGCCCTCATCCAGTCGGCCGTGCTCAGGCCTGCTGCCCCGGCTCGCGGCCTTCAAGCCCCAAGCCTTCACTGGTGAGGGGGGCAGGGGGGGGCAGGGGGGGGCAGAGGGGGGGGTGGGGGGGTGGGCAGGAGACCCAGAGGCAATGCACATCCACCCCTCCCACTCCCTACCCCCCATCCACTCCCCTCCCCTCCCTCCCTCCCACCCTCCCCTCCCCCTCCCCTCCCACTCACCCACCCACCCACTCACTCATCCACCCACCCACCCTCACCACCCACCCACTCCCCACCACTCATCCACTCACCACTCACCCACCCCACCCACCCACCCCTCACCCACCCACCCACCACCCCTCACCCACCCCCCTCACACCACTCACCCAACCCACACCCCTCAACCCACCCCTCACCACCTCACACCACCACCCTACACCCTCACACCACACCCTCCACCCACCCACCACCCCCACCCACCCCCACACCCACCCACCCACCCACCCACCCACACCCACCCCACCACCCCCACCCACCCACCCACCCACCACCCCACCCACCCCCCACCCACCCACCCCACCCACCCACCCACCCACTCACCCACCCACCCACTCACCCACCCACCCACTCACCCACTCACCCCACCCTCTCACCCACCCACCCACCCCACACCACCCACCCACCCCTCACTCACCCACTCACCCACCACCCACTCACCAACCCACCCACTCACCCACGCACCCACCCACCCACCCACTCACCCACCCACCCACCCCACCTCACCCACCCACTCATCCACTCACCCACCCACCACCCACTCACTCACCCACCCACTCACCCACCCACTCATCACTCACCCACTCACTCACTCACCCACCCACTCACTCACCCACCCACTCACTCACCCACCCACCCACCCACTCACCCACCCACTCATCCACTCACCCACCGACCCAACTCTCGCCTACCCACCCACCCACTCACCCACTCATCCACCCACCCACCCACTCATCCACCCACCCACCCACTCACCCACCCACCCACTCACTCACTCACCCACCCACTCACACACTCACTCACTCACCCACCACTCAACCACCCACCCCACCCACCCACCCACCCCACTCACCCACCCACTCACCCACCCACTCACTCACTCACCCACCCACTCACCCACCCACCCACCCACTCACCCACTCACCCACCCACCCACCCACCCACCCACTCACCCACCCACCCACCCACCCACCTCACCCACCCACCCACCCACCCACTCACCCACCCACCCACCCACCACTCACCCACCCACTCACCCACCCCCACCCACCCCACCCCACTCCACCCACTCACCCACCCACCCACCCACCCACCCACTCACCCACCCACCCACCCACCCACCCACTCACCCACTCACCCACCCACCCACTCACCCACCCACCCACCCACCCACTCACCCACCCACCCACACCACCCACCCACCCACTCACCCACCCACCCACCCACCCACTCACTCACCCACCCACCCACCCACCTACCCACAGAGCGCTACCTGGCCGACTCGATGGGCCACTTGCTGTCGAGCCTGAAGCGAGAGCGCGAACGTGGCGCGGCCTTCCAAGCCACGGGCCTTCTGGCGGTCTCCGTCAAGATGGAGATCCAGCCCTACCTGCCCCGCATCATAGAGCACCTGCGGCAGGCCCTGCCCACCAAGGAGCTCGCCCACAAGTGAGGCCGGTGGTGGTGGGAGAGGTGTCCACCCACAGACTCAACACTGTCACCCATAGACTCAGCACTGTCATAGACTCAGCACTGCCACCCATAGACTCAACACTGTCACCCATAGACTCAGCACTGCCACCCACAGACTCAGCACTGCCACCCATAGACTCAACACTGCCACCCATAGACTCAGCACTGCCACCCATAGACTCAGCACTGTCACCCATAGACTCAGCACTGCCACCCACAGACTCAGCACTGTCACCCATAGACTCAACACTGCCACCCATAGACTCAGCACTGTCACCCATAGACTCAGCACTGTCACCCATAGACTCAGCACTGTCACCCATAGACTCAGCACTGTCACCCATAGACTCAACACTGTCACCCATAGACTCAGCACTGCCACCCACAGACTCAGCACTGCCACCCACAGACTCAGCACTGCCACCCATAGACTCAACACTGCCACCCATAGACTCAGCACTGCCACCCATAGACTCAGCACTGTCACCCATAGACTCAGCACTGCCACCCACAGACTCAGCACTGTCACCCATAGACTCAACACTGCCACCCATAGACTCAGCACTGTCACCCATAGACTCAGCACTGTCACCCATAGACTCAACACTGTCACCCATAGACTCAGCACTGTCACCCATAGACTCAACACTGCCACCCATAGACTCAGCACTGCCACCCATAGACTCAGCACTGCCACCCATAGACTCAGCACTGCCACCCACAGACTCAGCACTGCCACCCATAGACTCAACACTGCCACCCATAGACTCAGCACTGCCACCCATAGACTCAGCACTGCCACCCATAGACTCAACACTGCCACCCATAGACTCAGCACTGCCACCCATAGACTCAACACTGTCACCCATAGACTCAGCACTGTCACCCATAGACTCAACACTGCCACCCATAGACTCAGCACTGCCACCCATAGACTCAACACTGCCACCCATAGACTCAACACTGCCACCCATAGACTCAACACTGCCACCCATAGACTCAGCACTGCCACCCATAGACTCAGCACTGCCACCCATAGACTCAACACTGTCACCCATAGACTCAACACTGCCACCCATAGACTCAGCACTGCCACCCATAGACTCAGCACTGCCACCCATAGACTCAACACTGTCACCCATAGACTCAGCACTGCCACCCATAGACTCAACACTGCCACCCATAGACTCAGCACTGCCACCCATAGACTCAACACTGTCACCCATAGACTCAGCACTGTCACCCATAGACTCAACACTGCCACCCATAGACTCAGCACTGCCACCCATAGACTCAACACTGTCACCCATAGACTCAGCACTGCCACCCATAGACTCAACACTGCCACCCATAGACTCAGCACTGCCACCCATAGACTCAACACTGTCACCCATAGACTCAACACTGCCACCCATAGACTCAGCACTGCCACCCATAGACTCAGCACTGCCACCCATAGACTCAGCACTGCCACCCATAGACTCAGCACTGCCACCCATAGACTCAGCACTGCCACCCATAGACTCAGCACTGCCACCCATAGACTCAACACTGCTACCCATAGACTCAACACTGTCACCCATAGACTCAGCACTGCCACCCATAGACTCAACACTGCTACCCATAGACTCAACACTGCCACCCATAGACTCAGCACTGCCACCCATAGACTCAACACTGTCACCCATAGACTCAGCACTGTCACCCATAGACTCAGCACTGCCACCCATAGACTCAGCACTGCCACCCATAGACTCAGCACTGCCACCCATAGACTCAGCACTGTCACCCATAGACTCTACACTGCTACCCATAGACTCAGCACTGCCACCCATAGACTCAGCACTGTCACCCATAGACTCAACACTGCCACCCATAGACTCAACACTGCCACCCATAGACTCAGCACTGCCACCCATAGACTCAGCACTGCCACCCATAGACTCAACACTGTCACCCATAGACTCTACACTGCTACCCATAGACTCAGCACTGCCACCCATAGACTCTACACTGCTACCCATAGACTCAGCACTGTCACCCATAGACTCAGCACTGCTACCCATAGACTCCCCGTGTCTCCCCGTGTCTCCCCGTGTCTCCACCGTGTCTCACCGTGTGTGTCTCACCGTGTCTCCCCGTGTCTCCCCGTGTCTCACCGTGTCTCCACCGTGTCTCACCGTGTGTGTCTCCCCGTGTCTCACCGTGTCTCCCCGTGTCTCCCCGTGTCTCACCGTGTCTCCACCGTGTCTCACCGTGTGTGTCTCCCCGTGTCTCCCCGTGTCTCCCCGTGTCTCCCCGTGTCTCACCGTGTCTCCACCGTGTCTCACCGTGTGTGTCTCACCGTGTCTCCCCGTGTCTCACCGTGTCTCTCCGTGTCTCACCGTGTCTCTCCCCCCCCGTGTCTCTCCGCGTCTCCCCGCGTCTCCCCGTGTCTCACCGTGTCTCACCGTGTCTCCCCGTGTCTCCCCGTGTCTCCCCGTGTCTCACCGTGTCTCCACCGTGTCTCACCGTGTGTGTCTCACCGTGTCTCACCGTGTCTCTCCGTGTCTCACCGTGTCTCTCCGTGTCTCACCGTGTCTCTCCCCCCCCGTGTCTCCCCGTGTCTCACCGTGTCTCACCGTGTCTCTCCGTGTTTCCCCGTGTCTCTCCGTGTCTCACCGTGTCTCTCCCCCCCCGTGTCTCACCGCGTCTCCCCGTGTCTCTCCGTGTCTCACCGTGTCTCACCGTGTCTCACCGTGTCTCCCCGTGTCTCACCGTGTTTCCCCGTGTCTCTCCGTGTCTCACCGTGTCTCACCGTGTCTCCCCGTGTCTCTCCGTGTCTCACCGTGTCTCCCCGTGTCTCACCGTGTCTCACCCCCGTGTCTCCCCGTGTCTCCCCCCCCGTGTCTCACCGTGTCTCACCGTGTCTCACCGTGTCTCACCGTGTCTCACCCTGTCTCCCCGTGTCTCACCCCCCGTGTCTCCCCGTGTCTCACCGTGTCTCACCCCCGTGTCTCCCCGTGTCTCCCCCCCCGTGTCTCCCCGTGTCTCACCGTGTCTCCCCGTGTCTCCCCGTGTCTCCCCGTGTCTCACCGTGTCTCACCGTGTCTCACCCCCCGTGTCTCCCCGTGTCTCATCGTCTCACCCCCGTGTCTCCCCGTGTCTCTAGGCGTCTGCGCGCGTTCCTGGTGGAGCCCCCCGTGCTCACCGTGTCTCACCGTGTCTCCCCGTGTCTCACCCCCCGTGTCTCCCCGTGTCTCCCCGTGTCTCACCGTGTCTCACCGTGTCTCCCCGTGTCTCACCGTGTCTCCCCGTGTCTCCCCGTGTCTCTAGGCGTCTGCGCGCGTTCCTGGTGGAGCCCCCCGTTCTCACCTGCGTCTGCATGCTGGCCAGGGCCATGGGGCCGTCCGTCACGCGGGAAGTTCGCGAACTCCTGGAGCCAATGCTAGCCGTGGGGCTGAGGTCAGTAGCAGCATCATCATCAGCAGCAGCAGTAGCAGCAGCAGTAGCAGCATCAGTAGCAGCATCAGCAGCAGCAGCATCAGTAGCAGCATCATCATCATCAGCAGCAGCAGCAGCATCAGCAGCAGCATCAGCAGCAGCAGCATCAGTAGCAGCATCATCATCATCAGCAGCAGCAGCATCAGTAGCAGCATTAGCAGCAGCATAATCAGGAACATCATCATCAGCATCATCAGCATCATCAGCATCATCATCAGCAGCAGCAGCAGCAGCAGCAGCATCATCAGCATCATCATCAGCAGCAGCAGCAGCAGCAGCATCATCAGGAACATCATCAGCATCATCAGCAGCAACATCATCAGCATCATCAGCAGCAACATAATCATCAGCATCATCAGCAGCAGCAGCAATATCAGCAGCAGCATCATCAGCAGCAGCATCATCATCAGCATCATCATCATCATCAGCATCATCAGCAGCAGCATCAGCAGCAGCAAGATCATCATCAGCAGCAACTTCATCATCAGCATCATCATCATCAGCATCATCAGCAGCAACTTCATCATCAGCATCATCATCATCAGCATCATCAGCAGCAACTTCATCATCAGCATCATCAGCAGCATCATCAGCATCATCAGCATCATCATCATCAGCATCATCAGCAGCATCATCATCATCAGCATCATCAGCAGCAACTTCATCATCAGCATCATCAGCAGCAACTTCATCATCAGCATCATCAGCAGCATCATCAGCAGCAGCAATATCATCATCAGCAGCATCAGCAGCAGCAGCAACATCATCATCAGCAGCATCAGCAGCAGCAGCAACATCATCATCAGCATCATCAGCAGCATCATCAGCATCATCATCAGCAGCATCAGCAGCAGCAGCAACATCATCATCAGCAGCATCAGCAGCAGCAGCATCTGCAGCTGCATCAGCAGCAGCATCAGCAGCAGCATAATCAGCATCATCAGCATCATCAGCATCATCAGCATCATCAGCAGCAATATCAGCAGCAGCATCATCAGCAGCAGCATCATCATCAGCATCATCAGCAGCAGCAGCCTCAGCAGCAGCAAGATCATCATCAGCATCATCAGCAGCAACTTCATCATCAGCATCATCATCATCAGCATCATCAGCAGCAACTTCATCATCAGCATCATCAGCAGCATCATCAGCATCATCATCATCAGCATCATCAGCAACATCATCAGCAGCATCATCAGCAGCAGCAGCATCATCAGCAGCAGCAATATCATCATCAGCAGCATCAGCAGCAGCAGCAGCAACATCATCATCAGCATCATCAGCAGCATCATCAGCATCATCATCAGCAGCATCAGCAGCAGCAGCAACATCATCATCAGCAGCATCAGCAGCAGCAACATCATCATCAGCAGCATCAGCAGCAGCAGCATCTGCAGCTGCATCAGCAGCATCATCAGCAGCAGCATCATCAGGAACAACATCATCATCAGCAGCAGCAACATCATCAGCAGCAGCAGCAACATCATCATCATCATCAGCAGCAGCAACATCATCAGCAGCAGCAGCAACATCATCATCATCATCAGCAGCAACATCATCATCATCAGCAGCAGCAGCAACATCATCATCAGCAGCAGCAGCAGCAACGTCATCATCATCAGCAGCAGCAGCAACATCATCATCAGCAGCAGCAGCAGCAGCAGCATCATCATCATCAGCAACATCATCATCATCAGCAACATCATCATCAGCAACATCATCATCAGCAGCAGCAGCAACATCATCATCAGCAGCAGCAGCAGCAGCATCATCAGCAACATCATCATCAGCAACATCATCATCAGCAACATCATCATCAGCAACATCATCATCAGCAACATCATCACCACCTCCTCCCTTCCTCCCTCCCCTCCGTTCTCGCCAACTGCACTTGCCCCGTCGTTCCCCGTGTCCTATCCCCGGCGCTTGGACCTTTACCTGTGTCTGTGTTTGCGCGTCTCTCACGTGCGCACAGCCCGGCTCTCACGGCCGTACTGTACGACCTGAGTCGTCAGATCCCCCTCCTCAAGAGGGACATTCAGGACGGGCTGCTCAAGGTAACGCTCACCCGCTCGCTCACCCGCTCACCTACTCACCCACCCACTCACCCACCCACTCACCCACCCACTCACTCACCCACCCACTCACCCACCCACTCACCCACTCACCCACCCACCCACTCACCCACCCACTCACCCACTCACCCACTCACCCACCCACTCACTCACCCACTCACCCACTCACCCACCCACTCACTCACCCACCCACTCACCCACTCACCCGATCTCAGTCGTCAGATCCCCCTCCTCAAGAGGGACATTCAGGACGGGCTGCTCAAGGTAACGCTCACCCACTCGCTCACCCACTCGCTCACCTAGTCATCCGTTCGCTCGCCCGCTCGCCCGCTCGCTCGCTCACTCACCCGCTCGCTCGCCTACTCACTCACCCACCCACTCACCCACCCACTCACCCACTCACCCACCCACCCACTCACCCACCCACTCACCCACCCACCCGATCTCAGTCGTCAGATCCCCCTCCTCAAGAGGGACATTCAGGACGGGCTGCTCAAGGTAACGCTCACCCGCTCGCTCACCCGCTCACCTACTCACCCACCCACTCACCCACCCACTCACCCACCCACTCACTCACCCACCCACTCACCCACCCACTCACCCACTCACCCACCCACCCACTCACCCACCCACTCACCCACTCACCCACTCACCCACCCACTCACTCACCCACTCACCCACTCACCCACCCACTCACTCACCCACCCACTCACCCACTCACCCGATCTCAGTCGTCAGATCCCCCTCCTCAAGAGGGACATTCAGGACGGGCTGCTCAAGGTAACGCTCACCCACTCGCTCACCCACTCGCTCACCTAGTCATCCGTTCGCTCGCCCCGCTCGCCCGCTCGCTCGCTCACTCACCCGCTCGCTCGCCTACTCACTCACCCACCCACTCACCCACCCACTCACCCACTCACCCACCCACCCACTCACCCACCCACTCACCCACCCACCCGATCTCAGTCGTCAGATCCCCCTCCTCAAGAGGGACATTCAGGACGGGCTGCTCAAGGTAACGCTCACCCGCTCGCTCACCCGCTCACCTACTCACCCACCCACTCACCCACCCACTCACCCACCCACTCACTCACCCACCCACTCACCCACCCACTCACCCACTCACCCACCCACCCACTCACCCACCCACTCACCCACTCACCCACTCACCCACCCACTCACTCACCCACTCACCCACTCACCCACCCACTCACTCACCCACCCACTCACCCACTCACCCGATCTCAGTCGTCAGATCCCCCTCCTCAAGAGGGACATTCAGGACGGGCTGCTCAAGGTAACGCTCACCCACTCGCTCACCCACTCGCTCACCTAGTCATCCGTTCGCTCGCCCGCTCGCCCCGCTCGCTCGCTCACTCACCCGCTCGCTTCGCCTACTCACTCACCCACCCACTCACCCACCCACTCACCCACCCACTCACCCACCCACTCACCCACTCACCCACTCGCCCACCCACTCACCCACCCACTCACCCACTCACCCAACCACTCACCCACTCACCCACCCACTCACCCACCCACTCACCCACTCACCCACTCACCCACCCACTCACCCACCCACCCGACCTGAGTCGTCAGATCCCCCTCCTCAAGAGGGACATTCAGGACGGGCTGCTCAAGGTAACGCTCACCCACTCGCTCACCCACTCACTCACCCACTCACCTACTCACCCACCCACCCACTCACCCACCCACCCACTCACCCACCCACCCACTCACCCACTCACCCACTCACCCACCCACTCACCCACCCACCCACTCACCCACTCACCCACCCACTCACCCACCCACCCGATCTCAGTCGTCAGATCCCCCTCCTCAAGAGGGACATTCAGGACGGGCTGCTCAAGGTAACGCTCACTCGCTCGCTCACACCGCTCACCCACTCACCCACCCACTCACCCACTCACCCACCCACCCACCCACTCACCCACCCACCCACTCACCCACTCACCCACTCACCCACCCACTCACCCACTCACTCACCCACTCACCCACCCACCCGATCTCAGTCGTCAGATCCCCCTCCTCAAGAGGGACATTCAGGACGGGCTGCTCAAGGTAACGCTCACCCACTCACTCACCCACTCACCTACTCACCCACCTACTCACCCACCCACTCACCCACCCACTCACTCACCCACCCACTCACCCACCCACTCACCCACTCACCCACTCACCCACCCACTCACCCACCCACCCAATCTCAGTCGTCAGATCCCCCTCCTCAAGAGGGACATTCAGGACGGGCTGCTCAAGGTAACGCTCACCCACTCGCTCACCCACTCACCTACTCACCCACCTACTCACCCACCCACTCACCCACCCACTCACCCACCCACTCACCCACTCACCCACTCACCCACCCACTCACCCACCCACCCGACCTCAGTCGTCAGATCCCCCTCCTCAAGAGGGACATTCAGGACGGGCTGCTCAAGGTAACGCTCACCCACTCGCTCACCCACTCACTCACCCACCCACTCACCCACCCACTCACTCACCCACCCACTCACCCACCCACCCAATCTCAGTCGTCAGATCCCCCTCCTCAAGAGGGACATTCAGGACGGGCTGCTCAAGGTAACGCTCACCCACTCACTCACCCACTCACCTACTCACCCACCTACTCACCCACCCACTCACCCACCCACTCACTCACCCACCCACTCACCCACCCACTCACCCACTCACCCACTCACCCACCCACCCAATCTCAGTCGTCAGATCCCCCTCCTCAAGAGGGACATTCAGGACGGGCTGCTCAAGGTAACGCTCACCCACTCGCTCACCCACTCACCTACTCACCCACCTACTCACCCACCCACTCACCCACCCACTCACCCACCCACTCACCCACTCACCCACTCACCCACCCACTCACCCACCCACCCGACCTCAGTCGTCAGATCCCCCTCCTCAAGAGGGACATTCAGGACGGGCTGCTCAAGGTAACGCTCACCCACTCGCTCACCCACTCACTCACCCACCCACTCACCCACCCACTCACTCACTCACCCACCCACCCAATCTCAGTCGTCAGATCCCCCTCCTCAAGAGGGACATTCAGGACGGGCTGCTCAAGGTAACGCTCACCCACTCACTCACCCACTCACCTACTCACCCACCTACTCACCCACCCACTCACCCACCCACTCACTCACTCACCCACCCACTCACCCACCCACTCACCCACTCACCCACCCACTCACCCCACCCACCCAATCTCAGTCGTCAGATCCCCCTCCTCAAGAGGGACATTCAGGACGGGCTGCTCAAGGTAACGCTCACCCACTCGCTCACCCACTCACCTACTCACCCACCTACTCACCCACCCACTCACCCACCCACTCACCCACCCACTCACCCACTCACCCACTCACCCACCCACTCACCCACCCACCCGACCTCAGTCGTCAGATCCCCCTCCTCAAGAGGGACATTCAGGACGGGCTGCTCAAGGTAACGCTCACCCACTCGCTCACCCACCCGCTCACCCACCCACTCACTCACCCACCCACTCACCCACCCACTCACCCACCCACCCACTCACCCACTCACCCACTCACCCACCCACTCACCCACCCACCCGACCTCAGTCGTCAGATCCCCCTCCTCAAGAGGGACATTCAGGACGGGCTGCTCAAGGTAACGCTCACTCGCTCGCTCACCCGCTCACCCACTCACCCACCCACTCACCCACTCACCCACCCACCCACCCACTCACCCACCCACCCACTCACCCACTCACCCACTCACCCACCCACTCACCCACCCACCCGATCTCAGTCGTCAGATCCCCCTCCTCAAGAGGGACATTCAGGACGGGCTGCTCAAGGTAACGCTCACCCACTCACTCACCCACTCACCTACTCACCCACCTACTCACCCACCCACTCACCCACCCACTCACTCACCCACCCACTCACCCACCCACTCACCCACTCACCCACTCACCCACCCACTCACCCACCCACCCAATCTCAGTCGTCAGATCCCCCTCCTCAAGAGGGACATTCAGGACGGGCTGCTCAAGGTAACGCTCACCCACTCGCTCACCCACTCACCTACTCACCCACCTACTCACCCACCCACTCACCCACCCACTCACCCACCCACTCACCCACTCACCCACTCACCCACCCACTCACCCACCCACCCGACCTCAGTCGTCAGATCCCCCTCCTCAAGAGGGACATTCAGGACGGGCTGCTCAAGGTAACGCTCACCCACTCGCTCACCCACTCACTCACCCACCCACTCACCCACCCACTCACTCACCCACCCACTCACCCACCCACCCAATCTCAGTCGTCAGATCCCCCTCCTCAAGAGGGACATTCAGGACGGGCTGCTCAAGGTAACGCTCACCCACTCACTCACCCACTCACCCACTCACCCACCCACTCACTCCCCCACCCACTCACCCACCCACTCACCCACTCACCCACTCACCCACCCACTCACCCACCCACCCAATCTCAGTCGTCAGATCCCCCTCCTCAAGAGGGACATTCAGGACGGGCTGCTCAAGGTAACGCTCACCCACTCGCTCACCCACTCACCTACTCACCCACCTACTCACCCACCCACTCACCCACCCACTCACCCACCCACTCACCCACTCACCCACTCACCCACCCACTCACCCACCCACCCGACCTCAGTCGTCAGATCCCCCTCCTCAAGAGGGACATTCAGGACGGGCTGCTCAAGGTAACGCTCACCCACTCGCTCACCCACTCACTCACCCACCCACTCACCCACCCACTCACTCACCCACCCACTCACCCACCCACTCACCCACCCACCCACTCACCCACTCACCCACTCACCCACCCACTCACCCACCCACCCGACCTCAGTCGTCAGATCCCCCTCCTCAAGAGGGACATTCAGGACGGGCTGCTCAAGGTAACGCTCACCCACTCACTCACCCACTCGCTCACCCACTCACTCACCCACTCACCCACTCACCCACCCACCCACCCACTCACCCACCCACCCACTCACCCACTCACCCACTCACCCACCCACTCACCCACCCACCCGACCTCAGTCGTCAGATCCCCCTCCTCAAGAGGGACATTCAGGACGGGCTGCTCAAGGTAACGCTCACTTCGCTCGCTCACCCGCTCACCTACTCACCCACCTACTCACCCGCTCGCTCGCCTACTCATCCGTTCGCTCGCCCGCTCGCTCACTCGCTCACTCACTCACCCGCTCGCTCGCCTACTCACCCACCCACCCACCTACTCAACCATCCACTCACCTACCCACCCACTCACCCATCCACTCACCCACCCACTCACCCACCCACTCACTCACTCACTCACTCACCCACTCACCCACCCACCCACCCACTCACTCACCCACCCACTCACTCACCCACTCACTCACCCACTCACCCACTCACCCACCCACCCACTCACTCACCCACCCACCCACCCATCCACTCACCCACCCACTCATCCACTCACCCACTCACTCACCCACCCACTCACCCACCCACCCATCTACTCACCCACCCACTCATCCACTCACCCACCCACTCACCCACTCACCCACCCACTCACTCACCCACTCACCCACTCACCCACCCACTCACCCACCCACCCATCCACTCACCCACCCGCTCACCCACCCACTCACCCACCCACTCACTCACGCACTCACCCACCCACTCACTCACTCACCCACTCACCCACCCACTCACTCACCCACTCACCCACCCACCCACCCATTCACCCACCCACTCACCCACCCACCCACTCACCCACTCACCCACCCACTCACCCACCCACCCATTCATTCACCCACCCACTCACCCACCCACCCATTCATTCACCCACCCACTCACCCACCCACTCACTCACCCACTCACCCACCCACTCACCCACCCACCCATTCATTCACCCACCCACTCACCCACTCACCCACTCACCCACCCACCCACTCACCCACCCACTCACCCACCCACCCATTCATTTACCCACCCACTCACCCACCCACCCACTCACCCACTCACCCACTCACTCACTCACCCACTCACCCACTCACCCACCCACCCACCCACCCACTCACCCACCCACCCATTCATTCACCCACCCACTCACCCACCCACCCACTCACCCACTCACCCACTCACTCACTCACCCACTCACCCATCCACTCACCCACCCGCTCACCCACTCACCCACCCACTCACTCACCCACTCACCCACCCACTCACCCACCCACTCACCCACCCACCCACTCACCCACTCACCCACCCACTCACTCACCCACCCACCCACCCACTCACCCACCCACCCATTCATTCACCCACCCACTCACCCACCCACCCACTCACTCACTCACCCACTCACCCACTCACCGACCCACCCACTCACCCACCCATTCATTCACCCACCCACTCACCCACCCACCCACTCACCCACTCACCCACCCACTCACTCACCCACTCACCCACTCACCCACGCACCCATTCATTCACCCACCCACTCACCCACTCACCCATCCACCCACCCACCCAACCCACCCAACCTCAATCGTCAGATCCCCCTCCTCAAGAGAGACATTCAGGATGGGCTGCTCAAGGTAACACTCACCCACTCGCTCACCTAGTCATCCGTTCGCTCGCCCGCTCGCCTACTCGCTCGCTCACTTCGCTCACCTACTCACTCACCCGCTCGCCCGCTCACTCACCCACTCGCTCACCTACTCACCCACTCGCTCACCTACTCACCCACCCACTCATTCACCCACCCACTCACCCACCCACTCACCCACCCACCCACCCACTCACCCACCCATTCATTCACCCACCCACCCACCCATCTACTCACCCACCCACTCATCCACTCACCCACCCACTCACCCACCCACTCACTCACCCACTCACCCACTCACCCACCCACCCATCCACTCACCCACCCGCTCACCCACCCACTCACCCACCCACTCACTCACGCACTCACCCACCCACTCACTCACTCACCCACTTACCCACCCACTCACTCACCCACTCACTCACCCACTCACCCACCCACCCACCCACTCACCCACCCACCCACCCATTCATTCACCCACCCACTCACCCACCCACCCACCCACTCACCCACTCACTCACTCACCCACCCACCCACTCACCCACTCACTCACCCACTCACCCACTCACCCACCCACTCACCCACCCACCCACTCACCCACCCACCCATTCATTCACCCACCCACTCACCCACCGACCCATTCATTCACCCACTCACCCACCCACTCACTCACCCACTCACCCACCCACCCATTCATTCACCCACCCACTCACCCACTCACCCACTCACCCACCCACTCACCCACCCACCCATTCATTCACCCACCCACTCACCCACTCACCCACTCACCCACCCACTCACCCACCCATTCATTCACCCACCCACTCACCCACCCACCCACTCACCCAATCACCCACTCACTCACCCACTCACCCACTCACCCACCCACCCACTCACCCACCCACCCATTCATTCACCCACCCACTCACTCACCCACCCACCCACTCACCCACTCACCCACCCACTCACTCACCCACTCACCCACCCACCCATTCATTCACCCACCCACTCACCCACTCACCCATCCACCCACCCACCCAACCCACCCAACCTCAATCGTCAGATCCCCCTCCTCAAGAGAGACATTCAGGATGGGCTGCTCAAGGTAACACTCACCCACTCGCTCACCTAGTCATCCGTTCGCTCGCCCGCTCGCCTACTCGCTCGCTCACTTCGCTCACCTACTCACTCACCCGCTCGCCCGCTCACTCACCCACTCGCTCACCTACTCACCCACTCGCTCACCTACTCACCCACCCACTCATTCACCCACCCACTCACCCACCCACTCACCCACCCACTCACCCACCCATTCATTCACCCACCCACCCACCCATCTACTCACCCACCCACTCATCCACTCACCCACCCACTCACCCACCCACTCACTCACCCACTCACCCACTCACCCACCCACCCATCCACTCACCCACCCGCTCACCCACCCACTCACCCACCCACTCACTCACGCACTCACCCACCCACTCACTCACTCACCCACTTACCCACCCACTCACTCACACACTTACCCACCCACTCACTCACCCACTCACCCACCCACTCACCCACCCACCCACCCATTCATTCACCCACCCACTCACTCACCCACCCACCCACTCACCCACTCACTCACCCACTCACCCACTCACCCACCCACCCACCCACTCACCCACCCACCCATTCATTCACCCACCCACTCACCCACCGACCCATTCATTCACCCACTCACCCACCCACTCACTCACCCACTCACCCACCCACCCATTCATTCACCCACCCACTCACCCACTCACCCACTCACCCACCCACTCACCCACCCACCCATTCATTCACCCACCCACTCACCCACTCACCCACCCACCCACTCACCCACCCATTCATTCACCCACCCACTCACCCACCCACCCACTCACCCACTAACCCAATCACCCACTCACTCACCCACTCACCCACTCACCCACCCACCCACTCACCCACCCACCCATTAATTCACCCACCCACTCACCCACCCACTCACCCACCCACCCACTCACCCACTCACCCACGCACCCATTCATTCACCCACCCACTCACCCACTCACCCATCCACCCACCCACCCAACCCACCCAACCTCAATCGTCAGATCCCCCTCCTCAAGAGAGACATTCAGGATGGGCTGCTCAAGGTAACACTCACCCACTCGCTCAACCTAGTCATCCGTTCGCTCGCCCGCTCGCCTACTCGCTCGCTCACTCGCTCACCTACTCACTCACCCGCTCGCCCGCTCACTCACCCACTCGCTCACCTACTCACCCACTCGCTCACCTACTCACCCACCCACTCATTCACCCACCCACTCATTCACCCACCCACTCACCCACCCATTCATTCACCCATTCATTCACCCACCCACTCACCCACCCACCCATTCATTCACCCACCCACTCACCCACCCACCCACTTATTCACCCACCCACTCACTCATCCACCCACCCACTCACCCGCCCGCCCACCCACCCACTCACTCACCCACCCACTCACCCACTCACTCGCTCACCCACCCACCCACTCATTTACCCACCCACCCACTCACCCACCCATTCATTCACCCACCCACTCACCCACCCACTCACTCACCCACCCACTCACCCACCCACCCACCCACTCACCCACCCACTCACCCACCCACCCACCCACTCACCCACCCATTCATTCACCCACCCACTCACCCACCCACTCACCCACCCACTCACCCACCCACCCATTCACCCACCCACCCACCCACTCACTCATCCACCCACCCACTCACCCACCCACCCACTCACCCACTCACCCACCCACCCACTCACCCACCCACCTACGCATTCACCCACTCACCCACTCACCCACCCACCCATTCATTCACCCACCCACTCACCCACCGACCCATTCATTCACCCACTCACCCACCCACTCACTCACCCACTCACCCACCCACCCATTCATTCACCCACCCACTCACCCACTCACCCACTCACCCACCCACTCACCCACCCACCCATTCATTCACCCACCCACTCACCCACTCACCCACCCACCCACTCACCCACCCATTCACCCACCCACTCACCCACCCACCCACTCACCCACTAACCCAATCACCCACTCACTCACCCACTCACCCACTCACCCACCCACCCACTCACCCACCCACCCATTAATTCACCCACCCACTCACCCACCCACTCACCCACCCACCCACTCACCCACTCACCCACGCACCCATTCATTCACCCACCCACTCACCCACTCACCCATCCACCCACCCACCCAACCCACCCAACCTCAATCGTCAGATCCCCCTCCTCAAGAGAGACATTCAGGATGGGCTGCTCAAGGTAACACTCACCCACTCGCTCAACCTAGTCATCCGTTCGCTCGCCCGCTCGCCTACTCGCTCGCTCACTCGCTCACCTACTCACTCACCCGCTCGCCCGCTCACTCACCCACTCGCTCACCTACTCACCCACTCGCTCACCTACTCACCCACCCACTCATTCACCCACCCACTCATTCACCCACCCACTCACCCACCCACTCACCCACCCATTCATTCACCCATTCATTCACCCACCCACTCACCCACCCACCCATTCATTCACCCACCCACTCACCCACCCACCCACTTATTCACCCACCCACTCACTCATCCACCCACCCACTCACCCGCCCGCCCACCCACCCACTCACTCACCCACCCACTCACCCACTCACTCGCTCACCCACCCACCCACTCATTTACCCACCCACCCACTCACCCACCCATTCATTCACCCACCCACTCACCCACCCACTCACTCACCCACCCACTCACCCACCCACCCACCCACTCACCCACCCATTCATTCACCCACCCACTCACCCACCCACTCACCCACCCACTCACCCACCCACCCATTCACCCACCCACTCACTCATCCACCCACCCACTCACCCACCCACCCACTCACCCACCCACCCACTCACCCACCCACCTACGCATTCACCCACTCACCCACTCATCCACCCACCCACTCACCGACTCACCCACCCACCCACTCACCCACCCACTCACCCACCCACCCACTCATTCACCCACCCACCCACTCACCCACCCACTCACCCACCCACTCACCCACCCACTCACCCACCCACTCACCCACCCACTCACCCACCCACTCACTCACCCACCCACCCACCCGCTCACCAACCCACCGACAAGATGCCCTAACCCTACCCTCCCCACCCCCCCTACCCTCCCCACCACCCCAGATGTTGTCGCTGGTACTGATGCACAAACCGTTCCGACACCCGGGCACGCCGCGCTCGCTTGCGCAGCAGCTGACAGCGCCAGCGCAGGGCAGCGCTGGCGACGCCACGGACGTGGGCGCCATCACGCTGGCGCTGCGAACACTGGGGACCTTCGAGTTTGAAGGTGGGTGGGTGGGTGGGTGAGTGGGTGGGTGGGTGGGTGAGTGGGTGGGTGGGTGGGTGAGTGGGTGGGTGGGTGGGTGAGTGGGTGGGTGGGTGGGTGGGTGAGTGGGTGGGTGGGTGGGTGGGTGAGTGGGTGGGTGGGTGGGTGAGTGGGTGGGTGAGTTGGTGAGTGAGTGGGGTGAGTGAGTGAGTGAGTGAGTTGACGTGGGCAGCATCACGCTGGCGCTGCGAACACTGGGGACCTTCGAGTTTGAAGGTGGGTGGGTGGGTGGGTGAGTGGGTGAGTGGGTGGGTGAGTGGGTGGGTGGGTGGGTGAGTGGGTGGGTGGGTGGGTGAGTGGGTGGGTGGGTGGGTGAGTGGGTGGGTGGGTGGGTGAGTGGGTGGGTGGGTGGGTGAGTGGGTGGGTGGGTGAGTGGGTGGGTGGGTGGGTGGGTGAGTGAGTTGACGTGGGCAGCATCACGCTGGCGCTGCGAACACTGGGGACCTTCGAGTTTGAAGGTGGGTGGGTGGGTGGGTGAGTGGGTGGGTGGGTGGGTGAGTGGGTGGGTGGGTGAGTGGGTGGGTGGGTGGGTGAGTGGGTGGGTGGGTGGGTGGGTGGGTGGGTGAGTGGGTGGGTGGGTGGGTGGGTGGGTGAGTGGGTGGGTGGGTGAGTGGGTGGGTGGGTGAGTGGGTGGGTGGGTGAGTGGGTGAGTGGGTGAGTGGGTGGGTGAGTGAGTTGACGTGGGCAGCATCACGCTGGCGCTGCGAACACTGGGGACCTTCGAGTTTGAAGGTGGGTGGGTGGGTGAGTGGGTGGGTGGGTGGGTGAGTGGGTGGGTGGGTGAGTGGGTGGGTGGGTGAGTGGGTGGGTGGGTGAGTGAGTGGGTGGGTGGGTGGGTGAGTGGGTGGGTGGGTGGGTGAGTGGGTGGGTGGGTGGGTGAGTGGGTGGGTGGGTGGGTGAGTGGGTGGGTGAGTGGGTGGGTGGGTGGGTGGGTGAGTGGGTGGGTGGGTGGGTGAGTGAGTGAGTGAGTGGGTGAGTGAGTGAGTGAGTGAGTGGGTGGGTGAATGATTGAGTGAGTGAATGAGTGACTGAGTGAGTGACTGAGTGAGTGAGTGAGCGAGCGAGCGAAGCCGCTCTAGAACTGTCTATCTCCACTCCTCCCGTCCTCATCTCCCCCCCCCCTCCCCCACCACCACCACCTTCGTAGGCCACCCGCTCACCCAGTTTGTGCGCCACTGTGCGGGACACTTCCTGGCGAGTGAGCACAAGGACATCCGCATGGAAGCCGCCCGCACATGCTCATACCTGCTGACGCCCTCCATCAACATGCTGAGCAGCCACGGACACCTCGTCAGCCAGACGGCCATGCGCGTCGTGGCAGAGGTGCTGGCCAAGCTGCTTGTCGTGGGCATCACAGACCCGGGTGAGTGGGTGGGTGGGTGGGAGGGAGGGAGGGTGGGTGGGAGGGTGGGTGGGTGGGTGAGTGGGTGAGTGGGTGGGTGGGTAGGTGGGTGGGTGAGTGAGTCAGCCAGACGGCCATGCGCGTCGTGGCAGAGGTGCTGGCCAAGCTGCTTGTCGTGGGCATCACAGACCCGGGTGAGTGGGTGGGTGGGTGGGTGAGTGGGTGGGAGGGTGGGTGGGTGGGAGGGTGGGTGGGTGGGTGGGTGGGAGGGTGGGTGGGTGGGAGGGTGGGAGGGTGAGTGGGTGGGTGGGAGGGTGGGTCAGTGGGTGGGTGGGTGGGTGGGTGAGTGGGTGGGTGGGTGAGTGGGTGGGTGGGTGGGTGAGTGGGTGGGTGGGTGGGTGGGTGGGTGGGAGGGTGGGTGGGTGGGAGGGTGGGAGGGTGGGTGGGTGGGTGGGTGGGTGGGTGGGTGGGTGGGAGGGTGGGTGGGTGGGTGGGTGGGTGAGTGGGTGAGTGGGTGAGTGGGTGGGTGAGTGAGTGGTTGTATGGCTGGCTGGCTGGCTGGGTAGCTGAGTAGGCGAGTGGCTTGGTGGACGAACGAACGAGTGACTGAGCCTCCCTCCCTCCTCCCCCTCCCCTCCCCCAGACCCCGACATCCGCTACTGTGTGCTGGCGTCTCTGGACGACCGCTTTGATGCTCACCTGGCCCAGGCCGAGTCTCTGCAGTCGCTGTTCGTCGCGCTCAGCGATGAGGTGTTCGAGATCCGCGAGCTCGCCATCTGCACCGTGGGGCGACTCTCCGCCATCAACCCGGCCTACGTGATGCCCTTCCTGCGCAAGACGCTCATACAGGTACGCGGGCTACTGGGCTACTGGGCTGGGCTACCTGGGCTGGGCTACCGTGGGCTGGGTTACCGTGGGCTGGGCTACGTGAGCTCGCCATCTGCACCGTGGGGCGACTCTCCGCCATCAACCCAGCCTACGTGATGCCCTTCCTGCGCCAGACGCTCATACAGGTACGCGGGCTGGGTGGGCTACTGGGCTGGGCTACCGTGGGCTGGGCTACCGTGGGCTGGGCTACTTGGGTTTACTGGGCTACGTGGGCTGGGCTACCGTGGGCTGGGCCGCAGTAGGCTACTGGGTTACCGTGGGCTGGGCAACTGGCCTACCGTGGGCTGGGTTACCGTGGGCTGGGTTACCGTGGGCTGGGCTACGTGGGCTACTGGGCTATGTGGGCTACTGGGCTACTGGGCTACCGTGGGCTGGGTTACCGTGGGCTGGGCGACTGGGCTATGTGGGCTACTGGGCTACTGGGCTACGTGGGCTGGGCTACGTGGCCTACTGGTCTACGTGGGCTGGGCTACGTGGGCTACTGGGCTACGTGGGCTGGGCTACGTGGCCTACTGGGCTACGTGGGCTGGGCTACGTGGGCTGGGCTACGTGGCCTACTGGGCTACCGTGGGGCTGGGCTACTGGGTTACCGTGGGCTGGGTTACCGTGGGCTGGGCTACGTGGGCTACTGGGCTATGTGGGCTGAGCTCTGGTCTTTCTGCTCGCTTAGCTGACAGCACCTCCCCACTCCCCCACCTCCCACCCACTCCCCCCCCCACCTCCCCCCCCACCCTCCCCCCCCACCCTCCCCCCCACACCTCCCCCCACCTCCCCCCCACCTTCCCCCCACCCTCCTCCCCCCCCACCTTCCCCCCACCCTCCTCCCCCCCACCTTCCCCCACCCTCCTCCCCCCACCTTCCCCCCACCCTCCTCCCCCCCACCTTCTCCCACCCTCCTCCCCCCCACCTTCCCCCCACCCTCCTCCCCCCCACCCTCCTCCCCCCCCCCACCCTCCCCCCCCACCCTCCCCCCCCCACCCCCCCCCCCACCCTTCCCCCCCACCCTCCCCCCCCACCCTTCCCCCCCACCCTCCCCCCCACCCTTCCCCCCCACCCTCCCCCCACACCCTCCCCCCACCT